>NC_092272.1:12565436-12655436 GCF_036320965.1 Panulirus ornatus
CCAGTTTCTTCTTCCTCCTCCCTTCTCCAATTTCTTCTTCCTCCTCCCTTCTCCAATTTCTTCTCCCTTCTCCCTTCTTCAATTTCTTCTCCCTTCTCCCTTCCTCAATTTCTTCTCCCTCCTACCTTCTCCAATTTCTTCTCCCTCCTCCCTTCTCCAGTTTCTTCTCCCTTCTCCCTTCTTCAATTTCTTCTCCCTTCTCCCTTCCTCAATTTCTTCTCCCTCCTACCTTCTCCAATTTCTTCTTCCTCCTCCCTTCTCCAATTTCTTCTCCCTTCTCCCTTCTCCAGTTTCTTCTCCCTTCTCCCTTCTTCAATTTCTTCTCCCTCCACCCTTCTCCAATTTCTTCTCCCTCCTTCCTTTCTCCAATTTTTCTCCCTTCTCCCTTCTCCAATTTATTCTCCATCCTCCCTTCTCCAATTTCTTCTCCCTTCTCCCTTCTCCAGTTTCTTCTCCCTTCTCCCTTCTCCAATTTCTTCTCCCTCCTCCCTTCTCCAATTTCTTCTCCCTTCTCCAATTTCTTCTCCCTTCTCCAATTTCTTCTCCCTTCTCCAATTTCTTCTCCCTCCTCCCTTCTCCAATTTCTTCTCCCTTCTCCCTTCTCCAGTTTCTTCTCCCTTCTCCCTTCTTCAATTTCTTCTCCCTCCTCCCTTCTCCAGTTTCTTCTTCCTCCTCCCTTCTCCAATTTCTTCTTCCTCCTCCCTTCTCCAATTTCTTCTCCCTTCTCCCTTCTTCAATTTCTTCTCCCTCCTCCCTTCTCCAGTTTCTTCTTCCTCCTCCCTTCTCCAATTTCTTCTCCCTTCTCCCTTCTCCAGTTTCTTCTCCCTTCTCCCTTCTCCAATTTCTTCTCCCTTCTCCCTTCTCCAGTTTCTTCTCCCTTCTCCCTTCTTCAATATCTTCTCCCTCCTCCCTTCTCCAATTTCTTCTCCCTCCTCCCTTCTCCAATTTCTTCTCCCTCCTCCCTTCTCCAATTTCTTCTCCCTCCTCCCTTCTCCAATTTCTTCTCCCTTCTCCCTTCTCCAATTTCTTCTCCCTTCTCACTTCTCCAGTTTCTTCTCCCTTCTCCTTTCTCCAATTTCTTCTCCCTTCTCCCTTCTCCAATTTCTTCTCCTTTCTCCCTTCTTCAATTTCTTCTCCCTCCTCCCTTCTCCAGTTTCTTCTTCCTCCTCCCTTCTCCAATTTCATCTTCCTCCTCCCTTCTCCAATTTCTTCTTCCTCCTCTCTTCTCCAGTTTCTTCTCCCTTCTCCCTTCTTCAATTTCTTCTCCCTCCTCCCTTCTCCAGTTTCTTCTTCCTCCTCCCTTCTCCAATTTCTTCTTCCTCCTCCCTTCTCCAATTTCTTCTCCCTTCTCCCTTCTCCAATTTCTTCTCCCTTCTCCCTTCTTCAATATCTTCTCCCTCCTCCCTTCTCCAATTTCTTCTCCCTCCTCCCTTCTCCAATTTCTTCTCCCTCCTCCCTTCTCCAATTTCTTCTCCCTTCTCACTTCTCCAATTTCTTCTCCCTCCTCCCTTCTCCAATTTCTTCTCCCTCCTCCCTTCTCCAATTTCTTCTCCCTCCTCCCTTCTCCAATTTCTTCTCCCTTCTCCAAGGTCGAACCTAGCTGCAGATGTCACAAGTTAGTGAAGGTCATTTAGCTCATAAGATTTTCAGACCAGAGTTGTGGCCCGTAATCTGGCCAGTCAAACTACCTAGTTATAACCATCAACTACTTGTTTCCTTCCACACAAGGAAGGCATCAACCTATCCCAGTCCAGTCCCAGAAATAGAGAGAATATATCCCGTGGTCATAATATTCTTGGGACATGGTGGTGGTGTTGGGTGTGGTGGTGGAAATGGTGGAGAATACAGTGATGGTGTTGGCGAAGGAGATGGTTTGGGCGGCCTAGATGTTGGTGATGGTGCCAGAGATGGTGGCTCTGGTAGTGTTGGTGATGGTGGCTGTGGTGGAGGTGATTGTGGTGGCTGTGGTGGTGATTGTGGTGGTGCCAGAGATGGTGGCTCTGGTAGTGTTGCTGATGGTGGGTGTGGTGGAGGTGATTGTGGTGGCTGTGGTGGTGATTGTGGTGGTGCCAGAGATGGTGGCTCTGGTAGTGTTGGTGATGGTGGGTAGTGGTGGAGGTGATTGTGGTGGTGCTAGACGTAGTCATGGTGGTGTGTGTGGTGGCGACGGTGGTGGTGGTGGTGGTGGTAGTTGCCAATAGTTGTGATTGTAGTGGCGATGGTGGTAGCGTGGTTGATTCTGGTGAAACTACGTTAGTGGTCGTCTATCGCCACTAGCACTAACCACCCTCCGTTGCTAGTGGTGGTAGATATGATGAACTGCTGTGGTAGTGGTAGTGGTAAAGGATTGTAGTAAGGTGACGATGGTTGTAGCAATGGTTGTTGTTGGATATGATGGTGTTAGTTTTAGCAATAATGATGCTATCGCAACATAGTAGTGACAGCAGTGGTAGTTTAAGTGGTAGAGTATTGTTAACAGTGGAGACCAGTCGTGGCCAAAAGTCAAGGACGGGCCTTAATAGAAATATATGAGAAGTAACTTAATGAAAAGGAAACAAGAAGAAAAGTAAAAATATCTACGAGTTTCTTGGATTAAGTGAAAAACCTGTCTTTTAAAGAGTGGTAAGTCATTGTTACTAGGGAAGACACGAGAGGGTGGCGAGTTCCAAAGTTTCGAGGTATAAGGAGAGAAACAGTTATCAAAACGGCCCACCCCTCAGTTGCCATGTTGTAACGAGCAAGTGATAGTAGCAATTTCATTTCAAGTGGGAGTATTAAGAGTGGTGGTGGACGTTAAGGTAGCAATGATGGAGGCAATACAACAGATACTATTGGTGATTTTCGTAGTGGTGACGAGGGAGACAGTGGAGAGGGTAGATGAGGAAGAGGAAGTACAAAGGAGAAAGAAGAAGAAGAAGAAGAAGAAGAAGAAGAAGAAGAAGAAGAAGAAGAAGAAGAAGAAGAAGAAGAAGAACGAAGAAGAAGAAGAAAAAGAAGTAGAAGAAGAAGAAGAAGAAGAAGAAGAAGAAGAAGAAGAAGAAGAAGAAGAAGAAGAAGAAGAAACGAAGAAAAAGAAGAAGAATGAAGAAGAAGAAGAAGAAGAAGAAGAAGAAGAAGAAGAAGAAGAAGAAGAAGAACGAAGAAGAAGAAGAAAAAGAAGAAGAAGAAGAAGAAGAAGAAGAAGAAGAAGAAGAAGAAGAAGAAGAAGAAGAAACGAAGAAAAAGAAGAAGAATGTAGAAGAAGAAGAAGAAGAAGAAGAAGAAGAAGAAGAAGAAGAAGAAGAAGAAGAAGAAGAAGAAAAAGAAGAAGAAGAAGAAGAAGAAGAAGAAGAAGAAGAAGAAGAAGAAGAAGAAGAAAAAGAAGAAGAAGAAGAAGAAGAAAAGAAGAAGAAGAAGAAGAAGAAGAAGAAGAAGAAGAAGAAAAAGAAGAAAAAGAAGAAGAAGAAGAAGAAAAAGAAGAAGAAGAAGAAGAAGAAGAAGAAGAAGAAGAAGAAGAAGAAGAAGAAGAAGAAGAAGAAGAAAAAAAGAACGAAGACGAAGAAGAAAAGAAGAAGAAGAAGAAGAAGAAGAAGAAGAAGAAGAAGAAGAAGAAGAAGAAAGAAGAAGAAGAAGAAGAAGAAGAAGAAGAAGAAGAAGAAGAAGAAGAAGAAGAAAAAAAAAAGAAGAAGAAGAAGAAGAAGAAGAAGAAAACGAGGAAGAAGATAAAGAAAAAGAAGGGTAACTTATGTTATTCAAGACACACATGTACCCGACCGTATACACCACCTCAGTAACAATTACCACACTGGTCATGAATGTTTCAGGCTGCGCAGTGGCTCAGTTTGTTGTTCCTGAAATGTATTTCTTACATGCATGTGTTACGTCACACAAGCATCTAATCATACATGATTGAGGGAGGACGTAGCTTGCCAGTACTAGAAGCTAAACAGGAATAGATATTTTGAAAGTGACTGTGGCTGACTCACGACCCGCATATAAGGCTGGTGATGTGCGTGTGTGTGTGTGTGTGTGTGTTGTGTGTGGGTGTGTGTGTATGATCATGCACAGCACCGAGACATGATGACCAACTCTCCACTCCCTCAAGCCAGCATAAAGTCTCTCCTTGCCTGTCATACACCAGATCATTAATCACACACTTTACGAAACTTTTCGTGAAACTCACCTAACTGGAAAATACTGATACATTCAGAGAAATGTATATGATTTATCATTCATAGCATTAACCCAGAATGATATATATATATATATATATATATATATACATATATATATATATATATATATATATATATATATATATATATATATATATATATATGTATATATATATATATATATATATATATATATATATATATATATATATATATATATATATATATATATATATATATATATATATATATATATTTATTTATCTATTTTGCTTTCTCGTTGTCTCCCGCGTTAGCGAGGTAGCGCAAGGAAACAGACGAAAGAATGGCCCAACCCACCCACAAACACATGTATAAACATACACGTCCACACACGCAAATATACATACCTATACATCTCAATATACACATATATATACACACACAGACACATACATATATACCCATGCACACAATTCACACTGTCTGCCTTTATTCATTCCCATCGCCACCTCGCCACACATGGAATACCATCCCCCTCCCCTTTCATGTGTGCGAGGTAGCACTAGGAAAAGACAACAAAGGCCCCGTTTGTTCACACTCAGTCTCTAGCTGTCATGCAATAATGCCCGAAACCACAGCTCCCTTTCCACATCCAGGCCCCACACAACTTTCCATGGTTTACCCCAGACGCTTCACATGCCCTGATTCAATCCACTGACAGCACGTCAACCCCGGTATACCACATCGATCCAATTCACTCTATTCCTTGCCCTCCTTTCACCCTCCTGCATGTTCAGGCCCCGATCACACAAAATCTTTTTCACTCCATCTTTCCACCTCCAATTTGGTCTCCCTCTTCTCCTTGTTCCCTCCACCTCCGACACATATATCCTCTTGGTCAATCTTTCCTCACTCATTCTCTCCATGTGCCCAAACCACTTCAAAACACCCTCTTCTGCTCTCTCAACCACGCTCTTTTTATTTCCACACATCTCTCTTACCCTTACGTTACTCACTCGATCAAACCACCTCACACCACACATTGTCCTCAAACATCTCATTTCCAGCACATCCATCCTCCTGCGCACAACTCTATCCATAGCCCACGCCTCGCAACCATACAACATTGTTGGAACCACTATTCATTCAAACATACCCATTTTTGCTTTCCGAGATAATGTTCTCGACTTCCACACATTCTTCAAGGCCCCCAGAATTTTCGCCCCTTCCCCCACCCTATGATCCACTTCCGCTTCCATGGTTTCATCCGCTGCCAGATCCACTCCCAGATATCTAAAACACTTCACTTCCTCCAGTTTTTCTCCATTCAAACTCACCTCCCAGTTGACTTGACCCTCAACCCTACTGTACCTAATAACCTTGCTCTTATTCACATTTACTCTTAACTTTCTTCTTCCACACACTTTACCAAACTCAGTCACCAGCTTCTGCAGTTTCTCACATGAATCAGCCACCAGCGCTGTATCATCAGCGAACAACAACTGACTCACTTCCCAAGCTCTCTCATCCCCAACAGACTTCATACTTGCCCCTCTTTCCAAAACTCTTGCATTTACCTCCCTAACAACCCCATCCATAAACAAATTAAACAACCATGGAGACATCACACACCCCTGTCGCAAACCTACATTCACTGAGAACCAATCACTTTCCTCTCTTCCTACACGTACACATGCCTTACATCCTCGATAAAAACTTTTCACTGCTTCTAACAACTTTCCTCCCACACCATATATTCTTAATACCTTCCACAGAGCATCTCTATCAACTCTATCATATGCCTTCTCCAGATCCATAAATGCTACATACAAATCAATTTGCTTTTCTAAGTATTTCTCACATACATTCTTCAAAGCAAACACCTGATCCACACATCCTCTACCACTTCTGAAACCACACTGCTCTTCCCCAATCTGATGCTCTGTACATGCCTTCACCCTCTCAATCAATACCCTCCCATATAATTTACCAGGAATACTCAACAAACTTATACCTCTGTAATTTGAGCACTCACTCTTAACCCCTTTGCCTTTGTACAATGGCACTATGCACGCATTCCGCCAATCCTCAGGCACCTCACCATGAGTCATACATACATTAAATAACCTTACCAACCAGTCAACAATACAGTCACCCCCTTTTTTAATAAATTCCACTGCAATACCATCCAAACCTGCTGCCTTGCCGGCTTTCATCTTCCGCAAAGCTTTCACTACCTCTTCTCTGTTTACCAAATCATTTTCCCTAACCCTCTCACTTTGCACACCACCTCGACCAAAACACCCTATATCTGCCACTCTATCATCAAACACATTCAACAAACCTTCAAAATACTCACTCCATCTCCTTCTCACATCACCACTACTTGTTATCACCTCTCCATTTGCGCCCTTCACTGAAGTTCCCATTTGCTCCCTTGTCTTACGCACTTTATTTACCTCCTTCCAGAACATCTTTTTATTCTCCCTAAATTTTAATGATACTCTCTCACCCCAACTCTCATTTGCCCTTTTTTTCACCTCTTGCACTTTTCTCTTGACCTCCTGTCTGTTTCTTTTATACATCTCCCACTCAATTGCATTTTTTCCCTGCAAAAATCGTCCAAATGCCTCTCTCTTCTCTTTCACTAATACTCTTACTTCTTCATCCCACCACTCACTACCCTTTCTAATCAACCCACCTCCCACTCTTCTCATGCCACAAGCATCTTTTGCGCAATCCATCACTGATTCCCTAAATACATCCCATTCCTCCCCCACTCCCCTTACTTCCATTGTTCTCACCTTTTTCCATTCTGTACTCAGTCTCTCCTGGTACTTCCTCACACAGGTCTCCTTCCTAAGCTCACTTACTCTCACCACCCTCTTCACCCCAACATTCACTCTTTTCTGAAAACCCATACAAATCTTCACCTTATATATATATATATATATATATATATATATATATATATATATATATATATATATATATATGTATATATATATATATATATATATATATATATATATATATATATATATATATATATATATATATATATATATATATATATATATCTTTTCTTTCAAACTATTCGCCATTTCCCGCATTAGCGAGGTAGCGTTAAGAACAGAGGACTGGGCCTTTGAGGGAATACCCTCACCCAGCCCAATTCTCTGTTCCTTCTTTAAAAAAAAAAAAAAAAAAAAAAAAAAAAACGAGAGTGGAGGATTTCCAGCCCCCGCTCCCTCCCCTTTTAGTCGCCTTCTACGACACGCAGGGAATACGTGGGAAGTATTCTTTCTCCCCTATCCCCAGGGAAAGATATATATACGGTACGACCAGCCTGGGAGACGGGAGTGATAAAGGACGACTTCCTGTTGTAAGCCAGCACTTCATTGGCTGTCAAGTTCCACTTCTTTGGCCCCAGGCAAGTGGTCTTTTCTCTCTGCCTCACCCACACTTGGGTCTGCTGGCATTCAGGCACCAGACACATAATCTCTCTCCATCTCCTACTTGACAGTTGGAAACTCGCATGACTCATTCTTCTTAACTCTGGATTTGGTGTGCGGTGGGCGCTACTCACCCCCCCCCCCCTCCTTCGTCTTGCCTCTTAAGTAATCATAAGTGTAAGTACTCTCCCTCCCCTGGGTCTCTCCCTTGGTTTCACTCTCCCTCTATTTACTTTCACTCTTACTCTCTTGTTTTCCTTCCCTCTCACCATCCCTCCCTATCTTCATCTCCTTCCCTCCCTCTCCTTGGTTTCCCATTTTGTCCATCCTTCCCTCCACCCTTCCCTCCACCCTTCCCACCAGCCTTCCCTCCACCGCTCCCTGAGTCTACTACATTCTTCCTCTCCATCCCATACCCTCCCTTTCCCCTACACCACACTTTTAATCTCCCTTTTATCATCCACTACCTCAAATCACCCTTATCCTAATCCTTCCACTTCCTTTTTCGTGTCTCTTATCTTCTTCTCTTCACCTTCTCTCTCTCTCTCTCTCTCTCTCTCTCTCTCTCTCTCTCTCTCTCTCTCTCTCTCTCTCTCTCTCTAACTCTCTCTCTCTCTCTCTCTGCACTGCAATAGGTTTTTTTCCAACATGGCAGGCTTTACCTTATACATTTCCCATCCAAAACTGATATCATTTTCACACCTTCCTTCCCTATCCAGTACTCTAATCCCTCTTCTCTTCTCTTCGTGGGACATTCTATCAGATTTCTACAAAGTCTTAACTTTCTCCAAGCTATTGCAAGTCAACCTTAACTTAAAATTTCAACATTTCAGACAAAATCTTTACTCTTCCTTCTCTTAAATGTTTGTACACTATTAAATGCAATTCTCTCCGCCCATTGATTCACTTAACCTACGAGTCCCATCCACCGTTTGAGTGGAGCAGCTTGGTCGAGCAGCCTGGTCGAGCTTGGTTGATTCGAGGAGCTGTGTGAGAGCAGCTGTATGGGACGAGCAGTAGTTAGGATCGATCATCTATATGCCACCAGTCACAACCACAGCTGGGAAGAGTCATAAGGACATGTTTGACCCAGGGCCAATGTAGGAAACGCGAGCACAGACCGACCTTACGTGGAGGACGAAGACCCATTGCTTGGCCACAGACACACTCATACCCAGAGACCCGGCTACAGTCCAGCTAGTAAAAACCCAGCTAAGACCCTGTGTTACACACTTACGATAAACGTATAACACCAGAGAACAACAAGAAGTCCCTTGCAATTGTGAATTAAGATTTTTGTTACTATAAGCATTTGTGTCACGAGGCATGCCACATTATATCTGATAATGTGATTAGCCTTAGCTATTTTAGCTGTTGTATTAGGATGCATGCCACATTATATCTCATACAGTGAGTAGCTTTAGATGTTCAATTGTTATTACGTCTGTAGTACCAGTCACTGGGTGCCTACGCACATTTAATTGTCATGTTATGTACACCCATGTCATTCTATTTAGGTATTAAATGTAAGAAGGTTATTGGATTTTCCTTAGTCCACAGGAAAGTGAGTAGTCAAATTATGCTTGACAGTCCATTGGCCTATTTGGGTCATTAATGTCTGAATTAAAGGGTTTTATCTAAACCATGGCTATAGGCCCCCATGGTAATCTATCAACTATCAAATAATACACTCTGTACATTCTGCTAAGTACGTATTCCCTGCGTGTCGTAGAAGGCGACTAAAAGGGGAGGGAGCAAGGGGCTGGAAATCCTCCCCTCTCGTTTTTAATTTTCCAAAAGAAGGAACAGGAGAAGGTGGGCCAAGTGAGGATATTCCCTCTAAGGCTCAGTCCTCTGTTCTTAATACCACCAAGTTGATGCGGGAAGTGGCGAATATGTATGAAAAAAAAAGAAATATACATATATTGCCATTATACTTAACATCTTTTCCTCTCCTAAGAACCCCAGTTTTTTGAAGTGTCTTAGCTCCGAGTCTTCATACACTGCGTACAATTAGATTGTAGCACCAGCTCGCCTTCCTGAGCGTGGAGGCGTCCAGTCACTTAATATATCCCCAGCATCTTACTTTACCTTAAGTACCACATTACCTTTATGTCTCCAGACTACTTAAGTGGACTGAAACACTTGCTCTGGCCAACCAACTCCTCTCCTCCACCTACTGTCTGAACGTAGGGTGAGGATATGCTCCATGGAAGGCCATTCGACACCCAGTGGCTGTACTCATTATCCCTACCATCTACTGTGTTGATCATCACTGGTCTACCACCAGTTTTAAGCATCTCCCTCAGTTCGTGTTCTCTTCTCATTCTATCTAAACGTTTCACTTCGTTCTGTTATTCTTCAATCTCTCAACTCACTGATGAAACGTTTTTCTTAGACCATCTTTCACGGTTTCACACGACCCTCACTGCCTTCATCTTTCTCTCTTGCATTTATTCATTTATCTGCTTTCATTTAATCATTAGATATCCCGTTTCCTCTTGTTCTCTGCCTTCTTTATATCATTATTCTTTGATTACTTCCTGTCTTTCTATCTTTATTCTCCCATAGCATTACTTCGTTTTTCACACACACACACACACACACACACACACACACACACACACACACACACACACACACACATCTTCATCATAAATGAAGTATATGACCCAGAATTCTTATCCTGTAGCCAATTCTTTCATCTGTTTTATTCAAAGAGGATCAAATACTTTCAGTTTCATACTCGATCCACTGTGAAAATATCCAGAACTTATAGATCCTCCTTCTCACGTCTTTTCAATCCATCTAAACAGCCCTTTCCATCCATCACCCATCGTCTGTCATCGTAACGACACTGAAATATCTTACATCGTTTGATGATCTGAAAATCTTCCATCATAAACTCTTAAATCCTCTGACTTAAACAAAATCTATCTCAAAAAATCCTCTTTTTTTTTTCTTTTCATTTCTGGTGTTGACATTTATATTCCCACTGTTGCCTCCCTTTTTTCCCCCTCGTATGACCTAGGACTATGGACTATGGACAAGAAATTATCAAGGAACTGGATAATGAAAGCAACTGCTGGATTTAAGAGAAAAATATCAGCGATGTAATTTTTCTGAGCAAATAGAGAGATAGAGACAGGTATAGGGGCGATATAAGTCATCTAATTCTTAATATAATTCACACACACACACACACACACACACACACACACACACACACACACACACACACACATACACACACACATATATATACATATATATATATATATATATATATATATATTTTTTTTTTTTTTTTTTTTCATACTATTCGCCATTTCCCGCGATAGCGAGGTAGCGTTAAGAACAGAGGACTGGGCCTTTGAGGGAATATCCTCACCTGGCCCTCTTCTCTGTTCCTTCTTTTGGAAAAAAAAAAAAAAAAAAAAAAAAAAAAAAAAACGAGAGGGGAGGATTTCCAGCCCCCCGCTCCCTTCCCTTTTAGTCGCCTTCTACGACACGCAGGGAATACGTGGGAAGTATTCTTTCTCCCCTATCCCCAGGGAAAATATATATATATATATATATATATATATATATATATATATATATATATTTTTTTTTTTTTTTTTTTTTTTTTTCTTTGTCGCTGTCTCCCGCGTTTGCGAGGTAGCGCAAGGAAACAGACGAAAGAAATGGCCCAACCCACCCCCATACACATGTATATACATACGTCCACACACGCAAATATACATACCTACACAGCTTTCCATGGTTTACCCCAGACGCTTCACATGCCTTGATTCAATCCACTGACAGCACGTCAACCCCGGTATACCACATCGCTCCAATTCACTCTATTCCTTGCCCTCCTTTCACCCTCCTGCATGTTCAGGCCCCGATCACACAAAATCTTTTTCACTCCATCTTTCCACCTCCAATTTGGTCTCCCTCTTCTCCTCGTTCCCTCCACCTCCGACACATATATCCTCTTGGTCAATCTTTCCTCACTCATTCTCTCCATGTGCCCAAACCATTTCAAAACACCCTCTTCTGCTCTCTCAACCACACTCTTTTTATTACCACACATCTCTCTTACCCTTTCATTACTTACTCGATCAAACCACCTCACACCACATATTGTGCTCTAACATCTCATTTCCAACACATCCACCCTCCTCTGCACAACTCTATCTATAGACCACGCCTCGCAACCATACAACATTGTTGGAACCACTATTCCTTCAAACATACCCATTTTTGCTTTCCGAGATAATGTTCTCGACTTCCACACATGTTTCAACGCTCCCAGAACTTTCGACCCCTCCCCCACCCTATGACTCACTTCCGCTTCCATGGTTCCATCCGCTGCCAAATCCGCTCCTAGATATCTAAAACACTTCACTTCCTCCAGTTTTTCTCCATTCAAACTTACCTCCCAATTGATTTGCCCCTCAACCCTACTGTACCTAATAACCTTGCTCTTATTCACATTTACACTCAGCTCTCTTCTTTACACACTTTACCAAACTCAGTCACCAGCTTCTGCAGTTTCTCACATGAATCAGCCACCAGCGCTGTATCATTAGCGAACAACAACTGACTCACTTCCCAAGCACTCTCATCCACAACAGACTGCATACTTGCCCCTCTCTCAAATACTCTTGCATTCACCTCCCTAACAACCCCATCCATAAACAAATTAAACAACCATGGAGACATCACGCACCCCTGCCGCAAACCGACATTCACTGAGAACCAATCACTTTCCTCTCTCTACTCGTATACATGCCTTACATCCACGATAAAAACTTTTCACTGCTTCTAATAACTTGCCTCGTACACCATTTATTCTTAATACCTTCCACAGAGCATCTCTATCAACTCTATCATATGCCTTCTCCAGATCCATAAATGCTACATACAAATCCATTTGCTTTTCTAAGTATTTCTCACATACATTTTTCAAAGCAAACACCTGATCCACACATCCTCTACCACTTCTGAAACCACACTGCTCTTCCCCAATCTGATGCTCTGTACATGCCTTCACCCTCTCAATCAATACCCTCCCATATAATTTACCAGGAATACTCAACAAACTTATACCTCTGTAATTTGAGCACTCACTCTTATCGTCTTTGCCTTTGTACAATGGCACTATGCACGCATTCCACCAGTCCTCAGGCACCTCACCATGAGTCATACATACATTAAATAACCTTACCAACCAGTCAACAATACAGTCACCCCCATTTTTGATCAATTCCACTGCAATATCATGGTTTTCTTGGGTGTCTGGTAGAGTGCAAATGGTAGACTGTGTTGTATGGTCGTGTCTGGATCCCTGGTAGAGTGCATCTAGCAATGATGCATCGCACAAAGCAAATGGTTGTCTATGCTACATGGGACGGTTTAAATCATAATCTGCCGTTCATTTAGTGCTGTAAATGGTAGTTAGTAGATGGTGTGTGGTTCAGAGTAAATGGTAGAATTGTGGATTAGTCAGAGAAATGGAAAAGGGCTATGATGGAAGATTTCAGACCCTCTAACGAAGATTTCAGACCCTCTAACGAAGATTCCAGACCCTCTAGCGATGATTTCAGGTCCTCTAACAAAGGTATCAAACCCCCCAGCGAAGATTTCAGGCCCTCTAGCGACGATTTCAGACCCCTCTAGCGAAGATTTCAGGCCCTCTAGCGATGATTTCCGACCCTTTAGCGAAGATTTCACGCCCTCTAGCAAAGATTTCAGACCCTTTAGTGAAGATTTCAGGCTCTCTAGCGAAAATTTCAGACCCCCTAGCGAAGATTTCAGGCTCTCTAGCGAAGATTTCAGACCCTCTAGCGAAGATTTCAAACCCTCTAGCGAAGATTTCAGGCTCTCTAGCGAAGATTTCAGACCCCCTAGCGAAGATTTCAGGCTCTCTAGCGAAGATTTCAGACCCTCTAGCGAAGATTTCAAACCCTCTAGCGAAGATTTCAAACCCTCTAGCGAAGATTTCAGACCCTCTAGCGAAGATTTCAGACCCCCTAGCGAAGATTTCAGGCTCTCTAGCGAAGATTTCAGACCCTCTAGCGAAGATTTCAAACCCTCTAGCGATGATTTTAGACCCTGTAGCGAAGATTTCAGACCCTCCAACAATGATTTCAGACCCCCCTAGCGAAGATTTCAGACCCCCCAACGATGATTTCAAACCCTCTAGGAAAGAATTCAGACCCTCCAACGATGATTTCAGACCCTCTACCGAAAATTTCAGACCCCCTAGCGAAAATTTCAGACCCCCCCCTAGCGATGATTTCGGACCCTCTAATGAAATAGCACACAGCAGCGTCAGATGGAAGGGTCATTACTTACACTAATGAAAGGGTCATTTACTTGCAGGTACTTCGTGCCAGAGACCCCCGAAGAAGGACAATTGTACCATAGCTTCTAACTGTAGGAGGAAGTGGGACCTGGGAGGTCAGAATAAGTGTTTAATTAACGTCGACCCAGGATGGAGTAATGAAGGTAATTATATGGTCGAGTGTCTTAATTGGACAGACGCTAAGCATTGGAAACTTTGCTGTTACTTCCAAAGTTGTACTGCGCTGTGTATGAAGGATTGTAATTAAGACACTTTACAGAAAACGAAACGTTTTCCATTTCGGAAAGCAATGTTGAAGCGACCCCCATTTTTTTTTTCTTTTTTTTAAAGGCGATGTTTAATAATAGCTTTTGCAAAAATAGGCACGGGTAGTTTGCGAAGTGCGGAGGGCAAATGTTGGACCAGTACTCGAGAATATTACGCTTACCACAATCAGCAAAGTAAAAGTTGAACAGGGGGGAAATTTTTTTTTCGCTGGATGTGTATGCCTGACTATAATGTTTACCATGAGAGCGATAGTTTAGAAAATAATATACATCGTATACATCTCTCATCCATTTTTTCTTTTGGAGGATAATATAAGTTTCAAATTGAATAAATACAAAACGTAATGAAAAGGGGAAGATGGAACAGGAGTGAAGGGATTGGAATGGGTGAAAGGCTTCGACAGAAACGGGGGGAAAGAAAAGGCCTGTGTTAGGACAGTCAGCGAAACGGATTTTTGGAGGATAAGTTTCAAATTGAATAGAAACAAAACGTAACGAAAGGGGAAGATGGAACAGGAGTGAAGGGATTGGAATGGGTGAAAGGCTTCGACAGAAACGGGGGGAAAGAAAATGCCTGTGTTAGGACAGCCAGCGGAACGGATGTGTGATTTAGTGAGAAGATAAACATGGGATCAAGACAATGCGTCTCCAATGTTGTCCAATCATAAGAATCGTTACAGACGAAATTGTAAATAATGCTGACCACGACGTATTGTCTGCCTCATCTCTATGGCTGCCCAGACCATGTCTACATAGATGGGCGTAGTCATCAAACACATACTGGAATGCAGAGGAAACTTCGGGATATTGCTGTACGTAGATGATGCCGTGTTGATGTAAAATGTTGAACTACAGACGAATAGAAAAAGACTTAAAGAGAATTGGGAAGAATATGTATGAATAAAAAAGGTTGAAAAGGAGTTTAACTACAGACGAACAGAAAAAAATTAAAGAAAACTAGGAGGAATATATATAAAAAAAAAAAGTTGAAGAGGACGTTTACTTTTATCAAAGACTTGGTGTCTGAAAGGAAAGATTTGAAGTTGAAGATATGGTTGATGTAGAAAAAGCCATAGAGACTAAAATCCTTGATGGTCAAGGCAGATAAGAAAGTGATGGGAGTTCTGAAACGTAAATACATGAGTTGGTAACTGTGGAAGAAGCTGCTGTAATACATACAGTGAGAGAGGATATATGATCATGGGGGAGGTTTAGAAGAAGAGAAGATGAGTGAGACCAGGATGAGATAGAGATGAGGGGAGGAAGGAGATTAATGGTAAAGTCAATAGAAGAAAGGGAGGAGGGAGAAGAAACGAGAGGCAGAGAAAACGAGTTATTGGTGGATGGAGGGAGGTGAGGGTGATCAGAGGAGAGAGGCCAGGAATGAGGAGGAAGAGGAGGGAGGCGAAGGCTGAGATACAGGGAGGAGGTAGATGGAAGGAGGGAGAGCAAGAGTGATGTGGATGGAAGGAGAAAAAGGGCAGGATAAGAATGAAACGAAAGAATGAATGAACGAAGATTAACGAGAGAAGAGGAGGAAAAGGAAGGCCAAGGGTTTCATATATATATATATATATATATATATATATATATATATATATATATATATATATATATATATATATATATATATTGATAACCATGAGGAAGAATTACACACGATAAGTCCCAGCAGCAGCAGGTTTGGATGGTATTGCAGTGGAATTTATTAAAAAAGGGGGTGACTGTATTGTTGACTGGTTGGTAAGGTTATTTAATGTATGTATGACTCATGATGAGGTGCCTGAGGATTGGCGGAATGCGTGCATAGTGCCATTGTACAAAGGCAAAGGGGATAAGAGTGAGTGCTCAAATTACAGAGGTATAAGTTTGTTGAGTATTCCTGGTAAATTATATGGGAGGATATTGATTGAGAGGGTGAAGGCATGTACAGAGCATCAGATTGGGGAAGAGCAGTGTGGTTTCAGAGGTGGTAGAGGATGTGTGGATCAGGTGTTTGCTTTGAAGAATGTATGTGAGAAATACTTAGAAAAGCAAATGGATTTGTATGTAGCATTTATGGATCTGGAGAAGGCATATGATAAAGTTGATAGAGATGCTCTGTGGAAGGTATTAAGAATATATGGTGTGGGAGGCAAGTTGTTAGAAGCAGTGAAAAGTTTTTATCGAGGATGTAAGGCATGTGTACGTGTAGGAAGAGAGGAAAGTGATTGGTTCTCAGTGAATGTAGGTTTGCGGCAGGGGTGTGTGATGTCTCCATGGTTGTTTAATTTGTTTATGGATGGAGTTGTTAGGGAGGTGAATGCAAGAGTTTTGGAAAGAGGGGCAAGTATGAAGTCTGTTGGGGATGAGAGAGCTTGGGAAGTGAGTCAGTTGTTGTTCGCTTATGATACAGCGCTGGTGGCTGATTCATGTGAGAAACTGCAGAAGCTGGTGACTGAGTTTGGTAAAGTGTGTGAAAGAAGAAAGTTAAGAGTAAATGTGAATAAGAGCAAGGTTATTAGGTACAGTAGGGTTGAGGGTCAAGTCAATTGGGAGGTGAGTTTGAATGGAGAAAAACTGGAGGAAGTGAAGTGTTTTAGATATCTGGGAGTGGATCTGTCAGCGGATGGAACCATGGAAGCGGAAGTGGATCATATGGTAGGGGAGGGGGCGAAAATTCTGGGAGCCTTGAAGAATGTGTGGAAGTCGAGAACATTATCTCGGAAAGCAAAAATGGGTATGTTTGAAGGAATAGTGGTTCCAACAATGTTGTATGGTTGCGAGGCGTGGGCTATGGATAGAGTTGTGCGCAGGAGGATGGATGTGCTGGAAATGAGATGTTTGAGGACAATGTGTGGTGTGAGGTGGTTTGATCGAGTAAGTAACGTAAGGGTAAGAGAGATGTGTGGAAATAAAAAGAGCGTGGTTGAGAGAGCAGAAGAGGGTGTTTTGAAATGGTTCGGGCATATGGAGAGAATGAGTGAGGAAAGATTGACCAAGAGAATATATGTGTCGGAGGTGGAGGGAACGAGGAGAAGAGGGAGACCAAATTGGAGGTGGAAAGATGGAGTGAAAAAGATTTTGTGTGATCGGGGCCTGAACATGCAGGAGGGTGAAAGGAGGGCAAGGAATAGAGTGAATTGGAGTGATGTGGTATACCGGGGTTGACGTGCTATCAGTGGATTGAATCAAGGCATGTGAAGCGTCTGGGGTAAACCATGAAAAGCTGTGTAGGTATGTATATTTGCGTGTGTGGACGTATGTATATACATGTGTATGGGGGTGGGTTGGGCCATTTCTTTCGTCTGTTTCCTTGCGCTACCTCGCAAACGCGGGAGACAGCGACAAAGCAAAAAAAAAAAAAAAGAAAAAGTCCCAAGTGCACTTTCGTGTGATGAATACATCTTCCCTGACGATTTATCAATGACACGAAAGTGCACTTGGAACTTAACGTGTCTCATTTTTCCATGTAGTTATCTGCAAATACTAGATCACGCACATTACTGTGATCTACTGCAATATATATGTATGAATCTTATCAATGTTGTATATGAGCATCGATGCAATACTGGGGACTGACAGCCTCACCACATAAACTACATTGGACATACAACCTACACCCTGAGCCTCCGTCTCTCGCTCCACTTTACAAGAAGGTGGAATCAAACAACATCATGAACAATAGCATGGAACGGGACTAACGAGGGAGATTATAGTGAATAACACCAAAATCATTACTACTTGCGGTGGTCAGAGGAGATGACAGATATTAGAAGCCATTCACATTAGAAAGAAAGCACCTTTCATCAACAGCCTAGACAAACATGACCACCTCCATACAGCGCTTTGATGGCCCGCCAATAGGTCGTAGACCTAATGCCTTTTTGATGCGGGTGGGAGGCGTCACTGACCCACCACTTGCTGCCCACTACACCATTTCTGGACAGCAGGAACGCGGTACAGGGTTGCGAAGGCCAGAGGGAATCAGGCGAGCCTAACCTGACCTCAGCTTCTCATCCGGACAATCATGGCTCGCTTGGCCTTTCTTAGCGGATTTAGTGATGGACTTTATATATATATCCTACCTCGTTTAATATTGTTCTTCTGTGTTTTTCCTCAACTGTAAGTTTTTTCTTCTATTTTTCTGTTTCCATATTTTGTATCAAGATTGTGCTATCCTTCATGAGATTGTCAATGTGTTTCGCTTTTAGTGTTTTCTCTTACTTTCATGCGCTGTGTTTTTTCCAAGTGTCATATTTCCTTGGCGTTTTACATTTCAAGTACAAGTTTTTTGAGGCAGTTCTTTTTTTTCTCTTTCTGTACATTCCTGATGATGCCTCTTTGAAGACGAAAGCTTGATTGAAATGAATGGATAACTATAGACACCTAGTGTTTGAACACCCACCTAATAGTAGAATAATACAGAGAAAATTAGAAAGAATAAGAAAGAAGATAAATAACTCCATATATACCGTCGTATTCAGTTCAATGTACATTAGAGAGAACCTGATCCTAGCTTACACAATACATATGTATGCAAACCCACACACACACACAAACACACACCCACACACAAACACACACACACACACACACACACACACACACATCACCAGCCTTATATGCGGGTCGTGGGTCAGCCACAGTTCCTTTCAAAATATCAATTCCTGTTTAGCTTCCAGTACTGGCGAGCTACGTCCTCCCTCAATCATGTATGATTAGATGCTTGTGTGACGTAACACATGCATGTAAGAAATACATTTCAGGAACAACACACTGAGCCACTGCGCAGCCTGAAGCATTCATGACCAGTGTGGTAATTGTTACTGAGGTGGTGTATACGGTCGGGTACATGTGTGTCTTGAATAACATCAGAGAATAGTTACCCTTCTTCTTCTTCTTCTTCTTCTTCTTCTTCTCCTTCTTCTTCTTCTTCTTCTTCTTCTTCTTCTTCCACTTCTTCTTCCACTTCTTCATTCTTCTTCTTCATGTTTCTTCTTCTTCTTCTTCTTCTTCTTCTTCTTCTTTTTCTTCTTCTTCTTCATCTTCTTCTTCTTCTTCTTCTTCTTCTTCTTCTTCTTCTTCTTCTTCTTCTTCTTCTTCTTCTTCTTCTTCTTCTTCTTCTTCTTCTTCTTCTTCTTCTTCTTCTTCTTCTTCTTCTTCTTCTTCTTCTTCTTCTTCTTCTTCTTCTTCTTCTTCTTCTGCTTCTTCTTCTTCATTCTTCTTCCTTTTCTTCATTCTTCTTCTTCTTCTTCATTCTTCTTCTTCTTCTTCTTCTTCCTCTTCTTCTTCTTGTTCTTCTTATTCTTCTTCTTCTTTTTCGTTCTTTTTCTTTTTTTTTCCTTCTTCTTCTTCTTCATTCTTCTTCTTCTTTTTCTTCTTCTTCTTCTTCTTCTTCTTCTTCTTCTTCTTCTTCTTTCTTCTTCTTCTTATTTTTCATTCTTCTTCTTCTTCTTTTCTTCTTCTTCTTTTTCATTCTTCTTCTTCTTCTTATTTTTCATTCTTCTTCTTCTTCTTCTTCTTCTTCTTCTTCTTCTTCCTCTTCTTCTTTCCTTCGTACTTCCTCTTCCTTATCTTCCATCTCCGCTGTCTCCGTCGCTGCCACCAACATTACCACTGTGATGACCTCCACTGACAACACAACTTCTAACATTACCACTGCTGAGTATTACCACCCAACACCCACTATGAAGAAAGTCACCAATGTTATCTTTTACATTGCTTCCATCATGAATGCTTTTACGTCCGCCACTGCCACTTCTAACAGCACCACAGCGAATATAAACTACCACTATCACCTTACAACCACTGCTACCAACATAGCCACTGTCACTAATATTGCTACCACTTTAAGTACCACTGCTGTTACTTCTACCACCACCACCACATGTAAGTAAGTACTTATACTATCCACTTCACCACTGCTACTTATACTCTTACAGCTACCACTGCCACTCACCACTACATCTTTATTCACCATATTACTACCACACTACAACTGATTCTATAATATAAATTTGTCTTACCACAGTCGAGGTTAGAACTACAACCACCATGATCTTCACCAGCACCATTCTCACCCATCACCCATCACCCATCACCTCTACAACCATCTACAACACCATAACCATGAACTTATACCCTGTCACCACCATCTATCACCACAATTCTTCATCTCTACCACCATTAGCAACTACGATCATCAGCTCCTCTGCCAGTTGGAGCTGGTGGGGCTATCACCACTTATTATTATCACCAGTTCGTCCAACACTACGACCTGAATTACCATCACCACTATCACCACTGCGAATACTGCTCATTATTGCCACCCTTAATGTCATCATCTTACACTACAGCCACATCCGCCACCACAACAGTTGCTGCTACCACAATGGCCACCACAACCACAAGATATTATCTTTTCCTTTTCTTAAGGAGGAAAGCGTCCGGCATGCCATGTAAGAGGGCAATTGGCAGTTGGCAAGATTTGCTTGGGGAGTTAACAGGGCAAGTGGTGGTTGGGCATTTCAATTCTGGGCGGGGGAACGAGGCACATCTCAAACTAAAGCCACGCTCCTCATTAGCTAATGTTTTGCCACTAATGTGAGGTTCTCTTCCAAGAAGCGACGTGGTTGGGGAAGGAGAGAGGGAGAGAGAGGAAATATAAACAAAACAGTATATTTGAAAAAGCTAAAGTAATGAATATTTTAATTAAACGTAAAAGAAATACTTACAGAAGTAATTATAGAATGTAAATATGATTACAAAGGAATTTCAGGAAGGGAATTTAAGTCAGTAGAATTAGACGAGAGAGGAATTTCTAATCTGATGAAAAACACTTAAAGAAGTCTTTGAAAACGCAAGCAACAAGAAAAGAAAATGTATATAGATGTATATTATAAGCCATTTAGCAAGTCTTTGAAAACACAAACAACAAGAAAAGAAAAGAAAGAAAAAAAAAGAAAATGTATATAGATGTATTATAAGCCATTTAGCAAGTCTTTGAAAACACAAGCAACAAGAAAAGAAAGAAAAAAAAAGAAAATGTATATAAATGTATTATAAGCCATTTAGCAAGAGGAAAATGGGGCCTTAAAGTAATGCCACTAGATAAATTGCCTTTCTTAATAAATTATGATCTCGATCGAGTGTTTACTCATCATAATTCAGTTATTGGTTATCTCACAGAGAGTTTCAGATGTTGTTATGTGTGAGAATGGTCTCCTGGGGTAGATATTCTCAATATCCTTACAGGGCTGCCCTGCCATCTGGTCCTGACATTTAGGTTAATGGAATGTAATTATTTGCCTCTGGTCCTTAATGACTGTAATGTGTATGTCATTAACTTTAACCATCTCGACGTAAGCTATGGTGCCAAATGGTTCAGTCTCGAGTCTGTGGCTGCTACCACTATTATAACCACTACCACCACAGCTACAACTACTTTTAACATCACCACCACAGCTGCCACTGCTGCTACCACTATCATAACCACTACCACCACAGCTACAACTACCATTAACAACACCACCACAGCTACAACTGCTGCTACCACTATCATAACCACCACCACCACAGCTACAACTACCATTAACAACACCACCACAGCTGCCACTGCTGCTACCACTATCATAACTACCACTACCACAACCACCACCACTACCACCACCACAACAGCTACCACTGCTACTGCCAACACCAAAACTACCACCACTACAGCTACCACCACTACCATCAACACCACCCCTACCACAGCCACCCCTACCACAACACTACCACAGCCACCCCTACCACCACTGCAACTGCCACCAC
Source organism: Panulirus ornatus (assembly GCF_036320965.1). Taxonomy (NCBI): domain Eukaryota; kingdom Metazoa; phylum Arthropoda; class Malacostraca; order Decapoda; family Palinuridae; genus Panulirus; species Panulirus ornatus. Next base: position 12,587,446 of record NC_092272.1, read on the forward strand.
CACAACAGCTACCACTGCTACTGCCAACACCAAAATTACCACCACTACAGCTACCACCACTACCATCAACACCACCCCTACCACAGCCACCCCTACCACAACACTACCACAGCCACCCCTACCACAACCCTACCACAGCCACCATTACCAACACCATTACCAACCTACCACAAGCGGTACCACAACACTACTACACACCTTCCACTGTGGTCTGCTGGTCTGCAGTAAGTGGTAATGTTTTAAACTACTGAAATACTTATGAGTTTTTCATTTTCTCCATCTTTCTCCTCGTCGTTGTCTTCCTCTCAATGCTCCTCGTCTTCCTCACTCACCTCCTCCTCTTCCTCCCCTCTACTCCTCCTCCTATATGTTCTCTTCCTCAAGATCTTCCTCTTCCCACTATTTGATTTTCGTTGTCACTCATTGTTCTTCTTCCTCTTCCTCTTTCTCCTCCTTCTTCTCTTCCTCTTCCTCTTCCTCTTCCTCATCTCCCTTCTTCTCCTCCTACCTCTCTTCCTTCTCTTCCTCCTCCTGCTCTCGCTTCATCACTCCCCCGACCCCAACTCCTCTCTTACTCCATTTCCCTCTTTTCCTACAGCTCCTCATCCTCCTCCTCCTCATCCTCCTCCTCCTCCTCCTCCTCCTCCTCCTCTTCCTCCTCTTCCTCCTCCTCCTCTTCCTCCTCCTCCTCCTCCTCCTCCTCCTCCTCCTCCTCCTCTTCTTCCTCCTCCTCCTCCTCCTCCTCCTCTTCCTCCTCCTCCTCTTCCTCCTCCTCCTCCTCGTCTTCTTCTTCCTCCTCCTCCTCCTCCTACTCCTCCTCCTCCTCCTCCTCCTCTTCTTCCTCCTCATCCAGCGGAGTAAGGAGGATGCCGAGCGGCCGTCAAGAGTTGCTGAAAGATCTTAGAAGCACTTGAAAAGTTTTTTTTTTTCCTTTCATGTTTGGGAAGATGACCTGCTGGAAATTGGTACTCTCGCTGAGGTAAATAGGAAACATGATTAATAACTCTGGGAAATGAAAATAGAAAGCCACTGAACACCATATGCAAGAAAAGGCAGTTCGTCCATCACCCACAAAACAAAAATAATCTTTGAAAAATGAAAAAAATAAATGAACGAAATAGACATTGAGTTCACCATTAACATAGAATTTCTAATCTATCTTCTATATATTCCCCATCGACTAACCTCTACTGTGTAAGTCTGTGCCACAATCGAAGCTAATAATTCACGAAGACTTTCAATGTTTTTGATTAAACAGAAACTTGAAATGTCTTGGAAAAGACATAGATTATATCTTCTGTAGCTATCAATAAGGTTCATGTATTATGTAGCTGACATTATTGTATAGGTTCAGCCTTTGTCAAGATACGGGTTTAGTTAGTGGCTGATCAATGTTTACCCATAGAGAGATTCATGTATTTTGTAGCTGATAACGTAACTACATAGCGTAAGTTCAGTCTGTGGAAAGATAAGGATGTAGTCGGTATCTAATTACTGGTTGACGATAAGAACAATTATCCCTGGAGTTAAAAATCTCTGAAGACTTGGCCACAACTCAAACTGTATTTAAACAATCCATCTTGTGTAAGAGGAGACGAGGCCAGTGCCTTTGGAACATCATGAACAGCTTGTGTTTAGTGATTAAAAGGCAGTCATCACAGTGGCAAATGGGAGAGGTAAGGTGCTTCATTGCCTCATGATGGTCTGATAATGCCGAAGGGTGAGTGGCTGGGTCCACAGTAGATTAAGTTCAATAAGGCAAGGAGAATACATGCAGTAATGATGCTAGGAGAAGGAGAGGAGGTGGTTATAATAAGGTAACGATAACTTTGAGTACGTCAATGGAAATCTACTTTCTCATTTTTGCTTCATTTGTCATAAGTAAGGTAAAACACTTGCTGTACACCCTCTGTTCAGATACTCTTATTAGGGAAGGCAGTTTAGTAATCATACGACAATTTTGGGTGTCGAGTGGGTAAACACTGTTTGGAAAATGATATAGATGGATGGTTTCTGAGGGAGATCAACATAGGCCAAGGTTTCCCTGATGGATAACATGATTAAAGAAAGAATTTCATGTCTTTTGTATTTGACGAAATGAAATGAATTTGGTCGGGCCATATAATTCAACAAGATATGTTTCTCTTTTCATTTACTCGTGCTGAAACGGCACGGGGACTGAGTGCCCAAATTAAAGCCATCTCATTAACGTAATACATACATATATTTCTACGAGTTTACGGGGAAATGAAACACGATAAGTTCCCAAGTGCACTTTCGTGTAATAATCACATCATTAGGGGAGACACAAGAAAGAGACATAACAGTCAGTTGATATACAACGAAGAGACGTAGCTAGGACGCCAATATATATATATATATATATATATATATATATATATATATATATATATATATATATAAACTTAAGCCAGGTGCGTAGTATATCGACCGACCCCTAGGGGTTAACTCTGGACCGGCTACCACAACCAAGACTCGAACCCATCCACTGGATCCAAGACGGCCGTGAATGCGTCATGGTCAGCAACGCTAACGTGTGCATATGCTGGTAACATAGTACAGATGTACCTATAGTTGAGGAAGACATTTCTGTTGCTCCTATTAAGAACCAAGAGTAACACGAGACTTGAAGTTTATTAACATCCAAATTCTTACAGAGATTGTAAGAAGCCGAGTGCAAGTTCACATAACTCCTTGGTGCAGGGAAAGGATACACGAGACGAAACTTGGTTTAGAATTTAGGAGTACGTACCACTACAGCTGTTGCAGCGTTGCTGACGACAAGCCTTGTGAGTTATGCTGGTATATACATATGCCAGTGTCTGACCAACAGAAATCGCAACACTGTGTCACTCTGGCAATAATAGAGAAGCCAACAGTAATTCTGTGTGAGTCTACATACCACGTCTGTCCCCCCCCCCCCTCAATGTGAAGAGTGTATATCCTCTTCGTTATAATATGAGATTACTTCCTTACACGGTATTATGCATTAGAATCGTAAAAACACGTTAGTCTGTTTGTATATTCATTTGTTATCCTGGCTCCTCCCCTCCCCTCCTCTCTCTCCTCCCCCCCCTTCTCTCTCCTCCCTCTCTCACCTGGGGCGCCACGCGTAATGTAATGTAATTTAATGTAATGTAATGTAATTGCCTTGCCTGTGTGATTTTGTGTGGAGTGGGGCGCCCACGGGGTGTAACTATTGACGTAATAGTCCCTGGTGTCTGTGTGTTTGTGTGTGTGTGTGTGTGTGTGTGTGTGTGTGTGTGTGTGTGTGTGTGTGTGTCTGTGTGTGTGTGTGTGTGTGTGTGTGTGTGTGTGTGTGTGTGTCTGTGTGTGTGTGTGTGTGTGTGTGTGTGTGTGTGTGTGTGTGTGTGTGTGTGTGTGTGATTACTATTTGTTTGTTACGGGGAAAGAATTTTACGCTCGTGTTGTCCCGTCTCTTAACCTTGTGTGCGGGGTTCTCTCTCTCTCTCTCTCTCTCTCTCTCTCTCTCTCTCTCTCTCTCTCTCTCTCACACACACACACACACACGCCCTAACCTAAGCCATTCATCGACCAGCCCTGAGGGGAGGATGAACACCTAGGTTGGACATGAACCGATTTCCGCTCCTGAGATTCAAACCCAAGCGGGCCCAACTCTGGCCGTGACGGTGCCCACTCATGGTACTGTGTTCGAAGATGTAAGGGTGGATGAACAGCTGGGTTAACTGTGGACCGACTGCCGCAACCAGGATTTCGAACCTATGCGCTTGACCTTGAGCGGCTCGTGAATGCGTCGTGGTCAGGACCGCTGACCACTACACCACGGAGGTATGAAGGAGTTAGAGTATATAGTGAAGGCATATACAGTGCCGGACGCTTTGGTATATATGCTTCAGCCGGCGTCACTCTGTACTAACTTGCTATAATAAGACATTATATTCCTGTCATATAGTCCCCTCTGTGTCTCTGCTGTTTCAAATCATATAGATTCTGTTCTTCCCATGAAATTAGAATAGGAATTTCGCCGAGAGATCAGCGTGGGTACGATGAGGATAAAAATAAATGTGTTCTTGTTGAACTAAAAGATTTTATAATGCTCACCCAGTGATATTATTCTCGCTAAACTGTCCTTACTCGCTGGGATGTCCAGCCATCCATCAGCTTCACTTTATTATTAACAGGACACACGTCCAGCCAGGCCCCAGCCTGCCTCATCACACTGTTCAGGGATGAATATAAAGCCACTTTCATCCTGGGAACACCAGTCGAGCTGTGGGATTACTTGTACGATATTGTCCGTCATCATGATCCATTACATGGTTTTCCATAAGCCTCCAGGATGTGATTATGAACTACCATGTAACAGAGGTAGAGGCCAGGGAGATTATGTACATCACCAGGCTGGGTCACACCCCATCCTCAGGCTGGGTCACCCCCCCACCATCTGGCAGGGTCACCCCCACCATCTGGCAGGGTCACACCCCCACCATCTGGCAGGGTCACCCCCACCATCTGGCAGGGTCACCCCCCACCATCTGGCAGGGTCACCCCCCACCATCTGGCAGGGTCACACCCCCACCATCTGGCAGGGTCACACCCCCACCATCTGGCAGGGTCACACCCCCACCATCTGGTGGGGTTTACGCCACGAATGTAAAAAGTAAACACAATATAACTTACAACATAAGTACTGACGTCACACACTTTATACACCAGCCCATAACGTCTCACACAGTATGACATATCTACACTCTTATACACACACACACACACACACACACACACACACACACACACACACACACACACACACATACACACACACTGTAGACCTGTACGAATCATGCGAAGTCTTGATTAAATTCTACATTTTTATTCCTTTTTTGTTTCACTCGAGCTGGCCTTTGTCTGGGGTATATCTTGCCTGGTTCGATATAGTTCACTATTATTATTGGAAAGAGATACACACGAACGCACGTACAAGAAATACGACAATTGTATACATAGATACATACATGACGCTGAGCTTGAGCAAGATGTCAGCCACACACACACACACACACACACACACACACACACACACACACAATAAAAAAAATGGATTCTATTTCGCGTTTTGGTCTACGAACGAAAGAGAGAAGAAAAAAATTACCCTTTTCCAGGTGACTAGTTTCATATCACCCAAGTTTTGATTCTTTAAAGAGAAAAAAAGAAAAGGAAAGTCGCGTATTTTGGCTTTATCTCAAACGTAACTCGCTAGATAATAGTTTTGCTTTTCATAGCCGATAACATAACTCAATCGTGATATCTTACACCCTCTGATTCGCCACAGCTCGTGGAATCGTGTTTACCAGACGATACGACTTCATCCCACGACCCTTCTACCTGGACTGAATGTTCGTCCTAGAAAGAGGGAAAATCCACCTTTGTGAGTGGAAAAAAAAATGTTTTTTTTAGTGGAAAACAGCTTTGTAAGTGGAAGAAACCGCTTTGTAAGTAAGAAAAAACCCGCTTTGTAGCTGGAAAAAACAGCTTTTTAAGTAGAAAACAGCTTTGTAAGTGGAAGAAACCGATTTGTAAGTGAACAAAAAACAGCTTTGTAAGTGGAAAAACGTTTTGTAAGTAAAAAAGTTTATAAACCGCTTTGTAAGTGGAAAACCCGCTCTGTAAGTGAAAACCCATTTGGTAAGTGGAGAAACTGCTTTATAAGTGAAAACCCATTTTGTAAGTGGAAAAACCACCTTGTTAGTGGAAAAAACCGCTTTGTAAGTGGAAAGACCGTTTTGTAAGTGAAAAAACCGCACTCTAAGTTTATAAACCGCTTTGTAAGTGGAAAAACCGCTCTGTAAATGAAAACCCATTTTGTAAGTCGAAAAACCGCTTTGTAAGTGAAAACCCATTTTGTAAGAGGGAAAACAGCTTTGTAAGTGAAAAAAACACTCTGTAAGTGGGGAAAACCGCTATGGAATGAGAAAGAAAACGCTTTGTAAGTGGAAAAAACCGCTTTGTAAGCGGAAAAACACTTTGTAAGTGGAAAAACCGCTTTGTAAGTGGAAAAAACCGCCTTGTAAGTGGTTGACGTAACATATACAACTATAACTGCAGTGATGATGACTGTGGGAGGTGCATAGGTTCGAATTCTGGTCGCGGTGTTTGGTCCACAGTCAACCCAGCTGTTCATCCAACCCTAGGGGTTGGTCGAGAGAAAATGGGTACCTGGCTCAGCCTAGGGTATACATGTTGTCATATGTCACATACCACCTACTCACTCCACCCCAACACGTACCACTGGCTTAGCACTATACACATACGCGTTACACTGGGGTATTCATGTTATGAAAGCAGGAGGGAGCTCGAAGTCCACAAGGGTGGATATACATTCCATTCTTCATGATTATAAACCATAAATATAAAGGAATCTAGCCAGTGTTCATTACATATTTTTTTTTCGGGTTAATATTTCCGCCGATTTTATCCACACTGTACTGAATAATTTATCCGGTTCGTGGACACTGTGTTCGCACGACACACACACACACACACACACACACACACACACACACACACACACACACACACACACACATTATGGCATCCGAGTTTGTTAACAGTATATCAGCATTCTGTTCCTCATCACTACAGAATTTCCAACACCCACTCCGATCATGTCATCCGAATTAGTCAGCACTGCGGATTACCTTATCCGTACAAGAATAGTGATGATACACGGATCAGAAACTGTGTATCATCACTACATTCGTCATCTGATACGACCATCAGCCAATGTACTTACCATCTTGTCTCAATGTAAAAGTTACATATCACATCAAAAACACGTACTATATCAACTTTATTCTACTATGTAACACTTTGTTGAATGTAGTGATGATACACAGTTTAGAAAATGTCTATCATCACTACATTCGTCATCGGTTACGACCATCAGCCAATGTAATTACCAATTTATTTCAATGTAGGAGTTACATATCATCTCAAAAACACGTACTATATCAACTTTATTCTACTATGTAACACTATGTTGAATGTAGTGATGATACACAGTTTAGAAAACTGTCTATCATCACTACATTCGTCATCGGTTACGACCATCAGCCAATGTAATTACCAATTTATCTTAATATAGGAGTTACATATCATCGTACTATGTCAACTTTATTCCACTATGTAACATTTTGTTGAATTTGCCACAAATGTCTATAACTATATAATTATCTTTATCATATTGAAGCCAAGTTTATCAAGGCATAGCCACACAATACTATCTGTTCTCTATTCTTTAGCTTTCTACTGATCATCTCATTCAAATTATTCATCTTTATCAACACTTATGTGCTTATCACTCTATCTATTATGAGTACTCCAAGTACTTCATCCTTATTCATCATCGCAAAACCAAGAGAGCAATTACTAGAAAGACTTGTCTATGTATAGCCGATATAATGGTTATGTATAGTTCAATATATCATTTCTAAATCAACAGCCCTTGCTATTGCTATCAAACGTTTTGGTCATTACTGTGTGTGTGTGTGTGTGTGTGTGTGTGTGTGTGTGTGTGTGTGTGTTTGTGTGTGTGTGTGACTATGTTGAAGGTCCAAAGGATACAATGCAAGCAATATATCTTGGCTGCATTGTTGTCAGCAATGTTGCCAGCAACGTTGTTAGCAATGTTGTTAATGTTGCTAGCAATGTTGTCATTGTTGTCAATGTTGTCAATGTTGCCAACAACGTTGTCAGCTATGTTGTCAATGCTGCCAGCAATGTTGCATGTTGTCCATGTTGTCAGCAATGTTGTCAGCAATGTTGTATGTTACCAACAGTGTTGGTAACACACAACTGTCTTCCGTTGACTAGGTTAACGTTGGCAACACAAGTCACTTTGGTCCAAATTGTTGACAACAATGTTGGTAACACTGTGTTGCAGTGGACCTCTATGTGTTCCACAATGTTGCAAATGCTGTTGGCTGTGGTGGTGGGACTGGGAGCTTTTGTTCAGGGATGTTTATAGCAATATTGCAAGCACTATTCCCTTGGCGTGGACGCAACTTTGATGATATTTTTTTGTTTTCGTTTTAGTAGAAGTGAAATATACTCATTTTTACATTATCACATGCCAACGCATGTTCCAAGCAATGCTTAGTGTGAGTCCAACTTTCCACTCATGTTGCCTCCCGTCCCTTAACCATATATATATATATATATATATATATATATATATATATATATATATATATATATATATATATATATATATATATATATATATATATATACATATATATATATATATATATATATATATATATATATATATATATATATATATATATATATATATATATATATATTTTATCATTTTATTATACTTTGTCGCTGTCTCCCGCGTTAGCGAGGTAGAGCAAGGAAACAGACGAAAGAATGGCCCAACCCACCCACATACACATGTATATACATACACGTCCACACACAGCACATATACATATCTATACATCTCAATGTATACATATATATACACACACAGACACATACATATATACACATGTACATAATTTATACTGTCTGCCTTTATTCATTCCGATCGCCACCCCGCCACACATGGAAATGACGACACCCCCCCCCCCCTTCACCCCGCATGTGCGCGAGGTAGCGCTAGGAAAAGACAACAAAGGCCACATTCGTTCACACTCAGTCTCTAGCTGTCATGCAATAATGCACCGAAACCACAGCTCCCTTTCCACATCCGGGCCCCACAGAACTTTCCATGGTTTACCCCAGACGCTTCACATCCCTGGTTCAATCCATTGACAGCACGTCGACCCCGGTATACCACATCGTTCCAATTTACTCTATTCCTTGCACGCCTTTCACCCTCCTACATTTTCAGGCCCCAACCACTCAAAATCTTTTTCACTGCATCTTTCCACCTCCAATTTGGTCTCCCACTTCTTCTTGTTCCCTCCACCTCTGACACATATATCCTCTTGGTCAATCTTTCCTCACTCATTCTCTCCATGTGACCAAACCATTTCAAAATACGCTCTTCTGCTCTTTCAACCACACTCTTTTTATTATCCACATCTCTCTTACCCTTTCATTACTTCCTCGATCAAACCACCTCACACCACATATTGTCCTCAAACATCTCATTTCCAGCACATCCACCCTCCTCCGCACAACTCTATCTATAGCCCACGCCTCGCAACCATATAACATTGTTGGAACCACTATTCCTTCAAACATACCCATTTTTGCTTCCCAAGATAACGTTCTCGACTTCCACACATTTTTCAACGCTCCTAGAAGTTTCGCCCCCTCCCCCATCCTATGATTCACTTCCGCTTCCAAGGTTCCATCTGCTGCCAATGCCACTCCCACATATCTAAAACACTTCACTTCCTCCAGTTTTTCTCCATTCAAACTTACCTCCCAACTGACCTGTCCCTCAACCCTACTGTACCTAATAACCCTGCACTTATTCATATTTACTCTCAGATTTCTTCTTTCACACACTTTACCAAACTCAGTCACCAGCTTCTGCAGTTTCTCATCCGAATCAGCCACCAGCGCTGTATCATCATCGAACAACAACTGACTCACTTCCCAAGCTCTCTCATCTACAACAGACTGCACACTTGCCCCTCTTTCCTAAACTCTTGCATTCACCTCCCTAACAACCCCATCCATAAACAAATTAAACAACCATGGAGACATCACGCACCCCTGCCGCAAACCGACAGTCACTGATAACCAGTCACTTTCTTCTCTTCCTACACGTACACATGCCTTACATCCTCGATAAAAACTTTTCACTTCTTCTAACAACTTGCCTCCCACACAATATATTCTTAATACTTTCCACAGAGCATCTGTATCAACTCTATCATATGCCTTCTCCAGATCATAAATGCTACATAAAAATCCATTTGCTTTTCTAAGTATTTCTCACATACATTCTTCAAAGCAAACACCTGATCCACACATCCTCTACCATTTCTGAAACCACACTGCTCTTCCCCAATCTGATGCTCTGTACATGCCTTCACCCTCTCAATCAATATCGTCCCTTATAATTTCACAGGAATACTCAACAAACTTATACATCTGTAATTTGAGCACTCACTTTTATCCCCTTTGCCTTTGTACAATGGCACTATGCAAGCATTCCGCCAATCCTCAGGCACCTCACCATGAGACATACATACATTAAATAACCTTACCAACCAGTTAACAACACAGTCACCCCTTTTGTTAATAAATTCCACTGCAATACCATCCATATATATATATATATATATATATATATATATATATATATATATATATATATATATATATATATATATATATATATATATATATATATGTACATATATGAATATATGTTGAAATGCATAGGTATGTATATATGCGTGTGTGGACGTGTATGTATATACATATGTATGTGGGTGGGTTGGGCCATATATTCCTACGAGTCCACGGGAAAATGAAACACAATAAGTTCCCAAGTGCATTTTCTTGTAATAATCACATCGTCATGGGAGATAAAATAAATATATAATATAATATAATATATTATAATAAATATGTAATAAATATATAATAAAATATAATATATCATATAATAAAATATATTAGTCAATTGATATATGTACCACATATGTACATCTTCATGGATAGATATACATAAATCCACAAACATTAGCCATATGCAGAGGAACAAGTGTATGCTTGCAGGCAAACTTGCGAATGCATAAAACAATGCTGTCGCTACTTCTCCGAGACCAGTAGCTATATACGAGATCGTATATACGAAATCGAGACTCACATGGCGTTACTCCTTCGAGACCAGTAGCTATATACGAGATCGAGACTCACATGGCGCTACTCCTACGAGACCAGCAGGTATATACGAAATCGAGACTCACATGGCGCTACTCCTACGAGACCAGCAGGTATATACGAGATCGAGACTCACATCCCGCTACTCCTACGAGACCAGTAGCTATATACGAGATCGAGACTCACATGGCGCTACTCCTACGAGACCTGTAGGTATATACGAGATCGAGACTCACATCCCGCTACTCCTCCTAGACCAGCAGGTATATACGAGATCGAGACTCACATGGCGCTACTCCTCCGAAACCAGCAGGTATATACGAGATCGAGACTCACATGGCGCTACTCCTTCGAGACCAGTAGCTATATACGAGATCGAGACTCACATGGCGCTACTCCTACGAGACCAGTAGCTATATACGAGATCGAGACTCACATGGCGCTACTCCTCCGAAACCAGTAGCTATATACGAAATCGAGACTCACATGGCGCTACTCCTACGAGACCTGTAGGTATATACGAAATCGAGACTCACATGGCGCTACTCCTACGAGACCAGCAGGTATATACGAGATCGAGACTCACATCCCTCTACTCCTCCGAGACCAGTAGCTTTATACGAGATCGAGACTCACATGGCGCTACTCCTACGAGACCAATAGGTATATACGAGATCGAGACTCACATGGCGTTACTTCTACGACACTAGTAGGTATATACGAGATCGAGACACATGGCGCTACTCCTCCGAAACCAGCAGGTATATACGAAATCGAGACTCACATCCCGCTACTCCACCGAGACCCGTAGGCATATACGAGATCGAGACTCACATCCCGCTACTCCTACGAGACCAGTAGGCATATACGAGATCGAGACACCAACATGTGCATGAGAGAGTATATAGAAAAAGATGTAAGACTCGACATTTCGACAGGGGGCGTGTGTGTTCCCAGATCGGACTGAAAATATCTATCGAATGTTTGGTTCTGTGTCTATCGAATGTTTGGTTCTGTGTCTATCGAATGTTTGGTTCTGTGTCTATCGAATGTTTGGTTCTGTGTCTATCGATTGTTTGGTTCTGTGTCTATCGAATGTTTGGTTCTGTGTCTATCGAATGTTTGGTTCTGTGTCTATCGAATGTTTGGTTCTGTGTCTATTCGCCTGTGTTGGCAAGTTCTGAGGCTGTACGTGGCTTGTATTTTCTACAAGGTTTTCTTATTGATTATATTCTCTCTCTCTCTCTCTCTCTCTCTCTCTCTCTCTCTCTTCTCAATATCTTAAAGTGATTATATTTTCTTTATCTTCATCTCTCTCTCTCTCTCTCTCTCTCTCTCTCTCTCTCTCTCTCTCTCTCTCTCTCTCTCTTAAATATCTTAAAATGATTATATTTTCTTTATCTCCATCTCTCTCTCCTAAATATCTTGAAGTGATTATATTCATTTTCTCTCTCTCTCTGTCTCTCTCTCTCTCTCTCTCTCTGTCTCTCTCTCTCTCTCTCTCTCTCTCTCTCTCTCTCTCTCTCTCTCTCTCTCTCTCTCTCTCTCCTGAATATCTCAGCTGGATACACAAGTGTGCGTGTGTGGATTCTGAAGTCTTTGATGGGATTGGGTGGAAACTAGGAAAGGCCTCTTCATATTTTTGCCCTTATTGCCAATCTGTTATAGTCTTTAAACACTTTCTTGCCCCTAACGCCACCCTTACCATCACCCTTATGCAATTTCTTGTCAATGAGTAACTCCCTCGCCCTCTTCTGCCATGATATCGGGACGGAGTTATTTGAATAACTGGAACCGATTTTACCGTATCCCAGGATATGTATACACGATACACACGAATTACGTCGCCACTTTTTGTGTGAAGTGATATGACATTATGGACGATGGCTTTTGAAAATATCCATTGATCTGGCTTCTCATGGTTGCCATGTTTTCATGGCATTGCAGCACAACGGTTGATGGCGACATTTCCAATCATTTTGCCGTAATCAATGTCACATTGACATCATATTTCGATGGAGATAAATAAGAAATAAGTGGGGTTTACTAAGAAAATTCTCTCACATTTACGCTCACCCACCTTACTGAGAGAGTATGAGTCGTATCGATCAATTCAAAATTCATCGGAAGCATTCAGAAAAATACTTTTTTTTTTTCGTCATTTGTACCAAAGACACGATGACAATGGTTGAATAATTGCCAATTTCCTTCAGGGTTTTATTGGTAAGATGACCCGAACTCTGTGATTTCTTATGTGTATTGTACAGGAAGTGAGTTCTACACTCATGGGACCCCATGTCTTCTATGTGTATGTGTGTGTGTGTGTGTGTGTGTGTGTGTGTGTGTGTGTGTGTGTGTGTGTGTGTGTGTGACTGTGTGTTATGTGAAGGGAGTTTTACACTCGTGTTGCCCCGTCTCTTAAACTTATATATATATATATATAACATGTCTATAGTATGAGGAGTGTATACACACACACACACACACACACACACACACACACACACACACACACACACACCCGCCAATTTAAACCAGGTCCTTCATCATAGGCCAAGCACGAGAAAAAGATGAACACCTGAGGCGATTATGGGCCGACATAAGCGCCCAGGATTCGAACCCATTCGGGCCCAACCCAGCTACACATGTGTGTGTGTAAATATCTAATTGTGTGTGTGTGTGTGTGTGTGTGTGTGTGTGTGTGTGTGTGTGTGTGTGTGTGTGTGTGTGTGTGTGTGTATTGGTGCGTCTCTACCTCACCCCACACCGTCCACCTTGCATGTTGGAGTTCCATCATTATTAACGCAAGTGTCTACAGTTTTCAGCCAGGCACTGCGGTACGTCGTCGTCTTCAATCGTTCCTCTTTTCTTTTTTTTATTTTCTTACTCGTCATCATCAGCTGTTGTGTGCCTGTGTTTTGGTCCATCATTACAGAAAATAACAGAAGGACAGAGTCTGTGAGTCTGTGTTCGGCTGCATGAATCATGTTCAGTGTTGATATGTGTGTATGATCATATATTCTTTAATTCTATGAGGCGGTGCAGGTTGCTGAGGCCCTAATATATATATATATATATATATATATATATATATATATATATATATATATATATATATATATATATATATATGTGTCGGAGGTGGAGGGAACGAGGAGAAGAGGGAGACCAAATTGGAGGTGGAAAGATGGAGTGAAAAAGATTTTGTGTGATCGAGGCCTGAACATGCAAGAGGGTGAAAGGAGGGCAAGGAATAGAGTGAATTGGAGCCATGTGGTATACAGGGGTTGACGTGCTGTCAGTGGATTGAATCAAGGCATGTGAAGCGTCTCGGGTAAACCATGGAAAGCTGTGTAGGTATGTATATTTGCGTGTGTGGACGTGTGTATGTACATGTGTATGGGGGGGGGGGGGGGTTGGGCCATTTCTTTCGTCTGTTTCCTTGCGCTACCTCGCAAACGCGGGAGACAGCGACAAAGTATAAAAAAAAAAAAAAAAAAAAAATATATATATATATATATATATATATATATATATATATATATATATATATATATATATATATATATATATATATATATGACAGCTAGAGACTGAGTGTGAGCGAATGGGGCCTTTGTTGTCTTTTCCTAGCGCTACCTCGCACACATGAGGGGGGAGGGGGATGGTATTCCATGTGTGGCGAGGTGGCGATGGGAATGAATAAAGGCAGACAGTGTGAATTATATACATGTGTATATGTGTATATGTCTGTGTGTGTATATATATGTATACATTGAGATGTATAGGTATGTATATTTGCGTGTGTGGACGTGTATGTATATACATGTGTATGTGGGTGGGTTGGGCCAATCTTTCGTCTGTTTCCTTGCGCTACCTCGCTAACGCGGGAGACAGCGACAAAGCAAAATAATAATAATAATAATAATATATATATTATCCCTGAGGAGAGGGGAGAAAGAATACTTCCCACGTATTCCCTGCGTGTCGTAGAAGGCGACTAAAAGGGAAGGGAGCGGGAGGCTGGAAATCCTCCCCTCTCGTTTTTAACTTTCCAAAAGAAGGAACAGAGAAGGTGGGCAAAGTGAGGAAATTCCCTCAAAGGCTCAGTTCTCTGTTCTTAACGCTACCTCGCTAACGCGGGAAATGGAGAGTAGTATGAAAGAAGAAAGAAGATCTTGGCTTACTTTGGGCCATTTCTATGTTACTATCTTGATCAAATGCGTCAACACAAACTCATCACAGTACATATGGAGGTCACAAGGGCGATTATAGATATATTTTCCAATCGCCTTTCTCATAACAATTACAATAACAGTGACTCTGTGCTTTGATAATAGACTCATGTCCTATTTACAATGTGGTAAATCAAGTAGCTATTTAATAGCACGACAGACGGTACCACAGCAAGTGTCTTAATCCTTAACTCACGTTAAGTATTACCCTAGCGAGTGTGAACTCAGAGCTATTGCTAAATAATCCGTCGTTCCTTTAGCTTTTTCTCTGCTAGTATCCTGCGCGTTCTTTTATCGTAAATACGAGGGTCAGTTCAAATCCACCCCCGGGCGTGCTGGCTTACCGTTGACGAGAGGCGAAGGTACTGGGATAACGTCCTATGATTTTCGACTTAAGTAACAGGTTCTTTGTCACGTCTACGGAATGATGTTACTCACTGTTTTCCCCTCATAACCTCACACCTCGTGTTCATATCGCTTCTGTGGTTAACAGAAATAAAGAACGCTAAGTACAGAGATGGGTTTCATACAGCAGCATTACCCTGATCTGTCCAGATAAACATATTTTTCTAGTAGCAGTTAAACTCTTCTCTCTTTCCCCTTTCAGGATAATCCTGGGTACATATCTTACTCAAACATGTCTCTCATTTCTCTTAGAGATGAATTTCCAACTTACACCCTCGACACCATTAGTTATTTAGCATTATGATATACCACAGACATCCTAGAGAGAGACTGAAGCCTCGTTCGCTCACGCCAAATCCACCTTAAGTTAGGCTTCGAAGCGTCTCGTGGATATTATATTCTTGAGCGACGTTAAAGGGGCGAAGCTTCGTCCAGAGCTCAAGATCAGCTGGGTAATGTTCCAAGTCTGGCAGTCTTAGCCAGGTTCCTTCAAGTCTGAAGTCGGCAGAACAAGCCAAACTGAAGTAGCAGGTTAGACTTTCACTCGTCTTGTTACGGCATCTGAAATTCTTTTTGTATATATATATATATATATATATATATATATATATATATATATATATATATATATATATATCATTCTTGATCGTCGTTTCCCGCGTGAGCGAGGGGACGTCAGGAGCGAACGAAAAAGAGGACGTAATCGCCCACATCCATTCTCTAGCTGTCGTATGCAATGCGGCGGAACCACAGCTCCATAGCCACAACCAGGACCTACAGACCTTTATATATATATATATATATATATATATATATATATATATATATATATATATATATATATATATATATATATATATATTCTTGGCTAGGACATATCTATATTTTACTAAGGTATTCCTCCATGAGTGAGGTTAGACAGGTATGCTACATAACCCGACCTCTTGACCTGGTGTGTTCATAGACTGACCTACACTACCATCCAGTAAGTCTCGGGGGTCAGGAAAGCCTAGCTGCTTCGCGATATGATTTTCCGACGATGTGATTCGCAAGCCAGACGTGTTACGCCCAGTCGAGCTACAGAACTGTACACAAACCGTTGCATAGTGAGAGGGGTATAGTAAATCATTTACCAACATACAAGATATGGAGCCCAGATTATTTTCTCGTTCCTTATGAATTTGATTTCTTTTAGGATCTTGGAGGAAGTGGTACCCAGCATATATGCAATTTGTCTAGCTGTGAGTTTTTAATTTTTGTAACAATCTGTGCAATGACATTTTTTTACATGATTCTAAATTGAACTGGATATTCTGGTGATTAAATCTTTTCGTTGTATGTATTCTTATTCCCTTCTTGGTCGTTTTAATGACGCGAGACAATTGTATCCTAACCCCTCTTGGTCTGTCTATATGGGTAAAAAAGGAAGACCTTTCATATTAATCTAAAAAGCTATTTTTACTGAACAAAATTCCCTTAACCTGTATAGACTAATGTGCTTTGAAATGTAATTGGTCTATTTACTATGTTGGAAATCATCTTCTAACTTATGATCACACTTGAAGTAATCATGACTTTTTCTAGTGATGTGTGAAGAGCCTGAAACGTCATATTTCTATTGGTGGCTTCAGGCAAGTCGTGGAGACTGTCTTATTTTTCTGTTTCAACTACATGTTTTTTTGCCCGTCTCTTCTGCATCCCTTGACTTTTCCTGAACGCTGCAGCTTTCCCAAGAACCATCCAACGAAGCCTTCTAAAGAACCATCCAACGAAGCCCTTCCGAAGACCCACCCAACGAAGCCCTTCCAAAGAACCATCCAACAAAGCCCTTCCAAAGAACCATCCAACGAGGCCCTTCCAAAGAACCATCCAACGAAGCCCTCCCAAAGAACCATCCAACGAAGCTCTCCCAAAGAACCATCCAATGAAGCCCTTCCAAAGAACCACCCAATGAAGCCTTCCCAAAGAACCATCCAATGAAGCCCTTCCAAGAACCATCCAACAAAGCCCTTCCAAAGAACCACCCAACGAAGCCCTTCCAAAGAACCATCCAACGAAGCCCTTCCAAAGACCCACCCAACGAAGCCCTTCCAAAGAACCATCCAACAAAGCCCTTCCAAAGAACCATCCAACGAGGCCCTTCCAAAGAACCATCCAACAAAGCCCTTCCAAAGAACCACCCAACGAAGCCTTCTAAAGAACCATCCAACAAAGCCCTTCCAAAGAACCATCCAACGAAGCCCTCCCAAAGAACCACCCAACGAAGCTCTCCCAAAGAACCATCCAACGAAGCCCTTCCAAAGAATCATCCAACGAAGCCTCCCAAAGAACATCCAACGAAGCCCTCCAAAGAACCATCCAACGAGGCCCTCCCAAAGAACCATCCAATGAAGCCCTCCCAATACCACCCAGAACCCTCAGACCTTCCAGTCAGCAATAAGAAAAGATCACGCTTCAATCACCACCAACTGGGCTGAAAGAACCGTCTGAACCTCAAAGTAAGGTCAACGGAAGGCCACTTTCCAAAAATCACTGAGGTGCCACAAAGAAATCGACCAAATAGAATATTATATCCTTATACAACACAACGTTTTAGCGTCCAAATATATCTAAAGTTATAAATACAAACCTTAAAGAATAACAACGTAAGCTACTTAAAGAGATAATACTGTAGGTCGCCCGCCAATTGATCACATACCTTCTCCAACCAGAATTACACAATTGAACCACATCCAAATAACAATACCACATGGATTCATTCCAAGAACCACCCAACGAAGCCCTCTCAAAGAACCACCCAACGAAGCCCTCTCAATGAACCATCCAACGAAGCCCTTCCAAAGAACCACCCAACGAAGCCCTTCCAAAGAACCACCCAACGAAGCCCTTCCAAAGAACCATCCAACGAAGCCCTCCCAAGGAATAATCCAACGAAGCCCTTCCAAAGAACCATCCAACGAAGCCCTCCCAAAGAACCATCCAACGAAGCTCTCCCAAAGAACCATCCAATGAAGCCCTTCCAAAGAACCACCCAACGAAGCCCTCTCAATGAACCACCCAACGAAGCCCTTCCAAAGAACCATCCAACGAAGCCCTTCCAAAGAACCATCCAACGAAGCCCTCCCGAAGAATCATCCAACGAAGCCCTCCAAAGAACCATCCAGCGAGGCCCTCCCAGAGAACCATCCAATGAAGCCCTCCCACATTCTTCAGCTCCTGAACCCTTCTGTTCCTTCCAGTCAGCAATCAAGAAAGAGATCATCTGCTTCATCTCCAGCCACCTGGGTCTGGACAAGATACCGTCTGGAACGCTGAAGGAGTCGAAGGGTCGGACGGAAGGGCCAGCTTTCTCACACAATCTCTTGATGTTGTGCCACAACAGATTCGACGAAATAGAATTATTTATCCTTTTACAACCACGTTTTGCGGTCCATTTATCTAAAGTTATTATAATACAGCCATTTTGGAAAGAATATAACATACGTAGCTACTTTAAATGTGGATAATACTGTGGGGTCTGGCTGGCCAATTGATTCACATACCTTTCTGCCAACTCGACGTAATGTACACATATTTACCACATCTTATCAATACACATTTTGGATTCACATAATATTTTTCCTTCTCTTTCTCCATCTTAGATGCAAATCTTCGACTCGAGGTATGCCAAACATGACGAATGATCCCTCATTATACTGAATAACTGAAGCAGATTAAAACTCAAATGAGCAAACGTTGTTGAGCTGAGATTTTCATTCTTCCTCTCTCTCCCCTCCACGTCCTTCTGGCATATTTCCACTCTTAGGCAGAGCGTGTGATTATCTATGCTCTGAGCTTACTCTACCTGACTTTCAACCTCTCCAAAAGTTTTCCAATTTCTCTGGATTCCTCTGTGTAAACTATACCACCTTCCAGCTTTAAACCCATTTTTTTTTTTTCCTTTGTCGAATGTGAAATCTGGCAATACTTCGCTTCCTACCTCCAGCTGGGAGCGCAAGACTTGTTCAACTAAGCTGGATTAAGAAAGGATTACTGCGTTCGTGAGAGGCGAGTCACGTCACCTAAAGTGAAGACGTGGTATGTGGGCGATGCCTTGCTGTTATTTTGCCCCCTGGTGTTAAAGTTGCGCCTTATAGTCGAAGACGTCATACAAAGGACACGATGTAAAGGTGAATTAGAAGCTCTATCGTATAACACTTTGGTGGATATGGAACTTTTGTTTTATTATAAGAACAATGAATTTCTATGTAACGTTGGTATTTTGTTATCTGTGGCATAGAAAATATTACTGACTGGTTCATATCTAATGCTTCAATAACTCTGTAATTGCTGTGTAACTTTGGTATTCCATAATCTGTGGCATAGAAGAGATTACTGACTGACTCACATTCTAATGCTTCAACAATTTTGTAATTTCTATATAACTTTGGTATTCCATAATCTGTGGCATAGAAGAGATTACTTTCAGCTTCACATTATAACGCTTCAATAGCTCTGCAATTTCTATGCAACGTTGGTATTTTATAATCTGTGGCATAGAAGAGATTACTTATAGCTTCACACTCTAATGCTTCAATAACTATGCAATTTCTATGTAACGTTGGTATTTTACAATCTGTGGCATAGAAAATATTACCGACTGACCCACACTCTAATGCTTCAATAACTCTGTAATTTCTATGTAACGTTGGTGTTCCATAATCTGCTCCTGTGGCACACAAATAGACTACTCACCGCTTGGCATTGTATTGCTTCAATAACTCTGTTAATTATACATAACACGGAATATATTATGGTAATTTTCACCACGTACGACCATGGCTATTTGGTTATCCGGGACTTCATCCATGCTTGACAGAAGGAAATGCATATTGTGAATAATGGCAGTGATAAACTTATCTCGCTGGAATAAATTCATTTAGTGATAAAAAAAAGAATATTACATGTTTTTTTTTAATATTCATCTGAATACTGGCTCTGCTTATCAGGCATGCGATACATACATGACTGACACATTGTCAAAACAAAGTCTTTGTCAACATTAAACCTCATATTGAGTTCGGTGTCCAAATGCCATAGGGAGATTGGAACCTTTGGCGGTGACAACGTCTATCGCTTTCCCTTTGACCAAATCCCAAGACGTTTCTGAGCTGACTGAGGGCCGATGTCGATTCGTAACTCTGTGTTATTTAGTTCAAATGACTATCTCTAGATGCGAAAATCCTATCCCTATTTAACCTGAGGGGAGAAACGAGCGCAACACGGGTATTAGAAATACAGTTGGAGAGAGAGATTAGTATTCAAAGATCAAAAATATAGTTGATTATTGATATTATAATCACCCTAGAACCTTTCCAAAAGTTCCTGGGGTCCGAGGCTGCGCTATTTCTAACAGCAGGGAAATGTAGATTCCTTTGAAGCCCGAAGATCTTTGTTGAGACTGTACTTCTAGTGATACAACCTCGCCAAAGGTGACATTTCACTCGCGGTGTGACCTCGTGCAGGCAGAATCCGGTAACACATGCTTGAAGACACAAGTGCCTTGTTAATGAAATTTACTGATACCCTCGAAGCGCTCCGAAGCAGGCGCAGGCGAAGCGATCCGAAGCAGGCGTAGGCGAAGCGCTCCGAAGCAGGCGCAGGCGAAGCGCTCCGAAGTATGCACAGACGAAGCGCTCCGAAGCAGGCGCAAGCGAAGCGCTCCGAAGCAGGCGCAAGCGATGCGCTCCGAAGCAGGCGCAAGCGAAGCGCTCCGAAGCAGGCGCAAGCGAAGCGCTCCGAAGCAGTTGCAGATGATCATTTATCAACGAGTTATCATTGGTCAACCATCTGAACCTGAATCATAGCCGGAAGGCTCGTTGTCATCCCAGTTCACATTTTCTTTTTAAACCGATCAAATGTTTTCGTCCATCCCAGATATCAACTGTTGCGAAAGATTCGCTTCAGTTTAATAATAGTTTCATCAGATGTCGTGTTATTACTCGATACAGTTAGTCTCTGAACCAGATAAAAGTACAGGCAGCTACGTATTCTATCAATGTAAACTTTCTCTTTAAACACAAACAGACGTTTCATATATTAGATACACTGTGCATTATTGATACGCCATGAGGCATTTATACGCCATACTGCATTAATACGCTCGCCATGCTGTATCTATACGCCATGCTGCATTAATACGCCATGCTGTATGTATACGCCATGCTGCATTAATACGCCATGCTATATCTATACGCCATGCTGCATTAATACGCCATGCTGTATCGATACGCCATACTGCATTAATACGCCATGCTGTATCTATACGCCATGCTGCATTAATACGCCATGCTGTATCGATACGCCATACTGCATTAATACGCCATGCTGTATCTATACGCCATGCTGCATTAATACGCCATGCTGTATCTATACGCCATGCTGCATTAATACGCCATGCTGTATCGATACGCCATGCTGCATTAATACGCCATGCTGTATCTATACGCCATGCTGCATTAATACGCCATGCTGTATCGATACGCCATACTGCATTAATACGCCATGCTGTATCTATACGCCATGCTGCATTAATACGCCATGCTGTATCTATACGCCATGCTGCATTAATACGCCATGCTGTATCTATACGCCTTGCTGCATTAATACGCCATGCTGTAGTAAATCATTTACTCTAATCTATAATAACCATCTTATTCTGATGGGAGAAACAATACAGAGACAAAACACGCTTCTAAACAATGTAATTTTACCAGAAAATATGTTCTGATTGGCTGCATTGTTTCTCCTATCTGGCAACCTGCGCAAGTTAAACTGCGTGGATGTTAGATGTTAATTGTTTACACTATGATGTGTGCCTTGATGTTTCCTAGTGTGTGTGTGTGTGTGTGTGTGTGTGTGTGTGTATGTTGTTAGGGGGAGAGTTTTCAACTCGTGTTCGCCCGTCTATCAACCTTGTACATATGTATGCCATGTCTTCACTTTTTTCTCTCTATATACAAACACATACATACCCTCACTCCAGCCTAAGCTAGGTACCCTCTCTATCGACCAGCCCTGAGGGAGGGGAAGGGAGTTGGGGGGGACGAACAGCTATGTTAACTGTGGGGCAAATACCGCGCCCAGGATTCGAACCCGTATGATGTTGGCCCGACACCCCCAGGGCGGACCCGCACTGACACATGATCATTAATGCCAACCACTTAATCACGGAGGCACCGTGTGTGTGTGTGTGTGTGTGTGTGTGTGTGTGTGTGTAGACACTGACGGTCAACACTCACACAACAGTGAACTAAATCCTTTGAACCACATCAAACGCTCAGAGATTATTATCATGGAGTGTGGACGGTACATTACAATTACATTACAAACCACAAGATATACATATAATCACCTTAATGCACTAATGGCATTGTGTTAGGGGTAATTGATTATTCTAGAAATATCAGGAAAATTACGCTCCAGTTACATTCACTTGAACGAAAATGTTAAAATGTCAGACAATAATTGCGTGAGGGGTAAGGGTGGACTACATCGATAGCCACCACAAGAAAAATCCCAAACAGATGAACCTCATCATCAGACCCCAACGTATTATCTGGGTCTCTCGATATGCCAAAACAATCGCTATTCTCCCACCTGAATCCATCACAGCTACTGTCAAATCCACTCCTTTTCCGTATCGTTTGATTCCTTTCCTTGCTTAATCGTACGCTAATCCTGACACACATTATTTCAATCTACGTTTCATTTCACTTCATATGTTTTCTCTCGGCCTCTCTAATACCTCTTCTCTACATCTATATCACTTTTCCTACACTCCATCTAGGCTTGTCTCTCCTTTCTCTCGGCTTCTCTGTCCCTCTCTACATGTTCCAGACATAAATAATTTGTGTTCTCATTGTCTCCTAAGCTCCTCTTCAAAATTCTTAATCGCACCTGTGAACAAAGGGAGAGGGGTATCTCTGGGAAGAACACGCCCCTACACTATACGAAGGAAGACAAAAGGAATTCAAACAGCAACAGACCACTGGATCCCTTCGAGGCTGTTTGTGATAGCGAAAGAGACATGAACATCACAGATCAGTGGGGTAAGAATAGAATAGAAATACATTATAAACTTCTCATGCAGCTAAGGAGATGCCAAATAATGTTAGTCGTGGATTTAAAGCGAAATACCTACCAGGTCTATTCTTAAACGCATCTGTGGAACTACTTACAATCACTCTAACTAGTAAATCGTTCTTGTTAACAGTTGAACTAAAAGAATTTCGCCTCATTCGAGGTAAAACGCTTGCCCACGAGTTTGCAATCCATTACTACGAGTGAAATCAGAGGAATCTATCACTATGTAAGTCATAGATCGAGATTATCGAAGCCTTTGGTCATTCTGTATCAGATCGCCTCTTAACCTTCTCTTTTCTAAACTAAATAGATTCAAGTCGTTTAGGCGTCTTTCATAGGATTTGATTCTAAGTGTGGGAATCATCTTGGTAGCTCGCCTCTGTACTCTCTCCATTCTGTCTATGTCTTTCCTCAAGTAGGATGACCAGAACTGAACACAATAATCAAGATGGAGTCGCACAAATGACTTGTAAAGATCAAGAACAATTTCGCTGGAATTAAATCGAAATTCTTACTTATATATCCAAGAATTTTGTTCGCCTTTTTAACTGCTTCTGTGCACTGTTTACTGGGATTTAGGTCACCAGAGATTATTACACCCAAGTCTCTTTCCTCATTTCACCTTTAGCAGTTCAACAAAATTCATATTGTAGCTTACCTTTTCATTTTCACTACCGACCGACATGTAAAACTTCGCAATGATAAATACTGAAATTCATTTGCCATTTATGAGCCCAGTTCATCAGTTTGTCTATGCCACTTTGAAGCTACACATGTTCAATTTCTATCGTCGATTTGTTTCCCAACTTAGTATCGTCTGCAATGTTGATATCTTACAGCGTAGCCTATCATCAACATCAATAATATATATATGAGAAAGAGAAGCGGTCCCAAGACTGGTCCTTGTGGCACGCCACTTGTTACGTCTAACCATTCTGAGGCCTTGACCATTTATCACAACTCTGTGTTAACGACCAGTTAACCAGTTTCCTAACCACTGACGTACGACCTCACTTATACCATCTGACTTGATTGTCGTTAGGAACTTTCGAAGTGGAACTTTATCGAACACCTTTTGAAAATCTAGACAAACGATATCATCTGATTTCGTTGTAAAACCATAAGTCATCTATTCAGTGATGGTTCCCCTGAAGGGTTTACAGTACCAACCCGAATGATGGTTTCCATAAGCTTACCAACTCCAGACCTTAAGCTGAGTGAAAGACAATTTCCAGGGAGTAAATGTTTGTTTACCCGGTTTCAAAAAAAATGGGTGTTACCTTAACAAGCTTTCATGCCTCTCTGCAACTATGCAAGTGACACCTATATTTACTGAAGTCTGTACTACGTTGGTATTGTATGCAACGGAATCATTTCAACCAACTATCGTCTCTCAAGATGGTGTTTCAACATAATGGTTTCTCAAGATAGTGTTTCAACATAATGGTTTCTCAAGATAGTGTTTCAACATAATGGTTTCTCAAGATGGTGTTTCAACATAATGGTTTCTCAAGATGGTGTTTCAACATAATGGTTTCTCAAGATAGTGTTTCAACATAATGGTTTCTCAAGATAGTGTTTCAACATAATGGTTTCTCAAGATAGTGTTTCAACATAATGGTTTCTCAAGATGGTGTTTCAACATAATGGTTTCTCAAGATAGTGTTTCAACATAATGGTTTCACTTCAAGCTCTTCAACATCAAAGAATGCCATGATCAACCAGTGTACATGAGACACAGATGAGTTCAGGACTTACGGAGACTCAACTGGGCAAGGGAGTGACCTTGTATCTGCACAACAAGGAAAACAATCGTGTTAACTCGAGGTCACAATTCAGAAGAAAAGTTTTTTAAACTTCATTCAGGTTAAATATTGATAAATATATAATGAGAGGAACATATTAAGTTACTAATTAAAAACAATTATACCTCTGGTATCCGGTTGATAGGCAAATCGGTTCCTGGGCAAGACCCTAATTGTTATAACAGCTTGTTAGGGGTCAAAGAACTAGAAGGCTGGAAGTATAACACGTCTGGAACACACTCACTGTGGTGACATGTGATGCTGACCTGTGATGGTGTATTAACCGCTCTGTCTTACAGTGGGTTTGACCTGATGGACGGTCGGACGTATGTATGACAGAAACTACTCTGTCAACAAGACAGGAAAATAATACGGGAGACAGTCTGTCTAGCTGGCAAATAGTTCACATGACGTTCAAATACATGGAAAGATTCAACGCCCTTTGCCACATCCTATAGTAAGCCGAAATTAGAATATCCTTCCCAATTTTGGTCACTATCAGAGAACTGATAGAGGAGATCTAGAGGAGAGCAAGGAAGACGAAGGCAGAATTAAGAAAAGAAATAGTTGTGTTATCATGGAAGAGAGAAGAGGAAGGAGCGACTTGATCAAAGCCTTTAAGATTTGAACTTACAATGATGAGGCCAAAAATGAACAAATTCTTCGAAAAGATGTGAACACAGAACGCCCAGTGGACATGACAAGCAAGATATTGCGAAAGAAAACTATAAGAAAAAGATGTAAATAAACACATTTGCTTGATGATATTTGAAGATGAACGAAATAAACTGAATTATGAAACTGTGAATATCTCCAGCATTTTGATATATTAAAGTCGTGCAACAGCAGAGAATATTCAAGAGATGAGGCCCCACGAGTGTAGAACTCCCTCCTTGCACAGTGCAAGAGATGAGGCCCCACGAGTGTAGAACTCCCTCCTCGTAAAGTACAAGAGATAGGGCCCCACGAGTTTAGAACTCCCTCTCCGTACAGTACAAAAGATGGGTCCCCACGAGTTTAGAACTCCCTCCCCATACAGTACAAGAGATGAGGCCCCACGAGTGTAGAACTCCCTCCTCGTAAAGTACAAGAGATAGGGCCCCACGAGTTTAGAACTCCCTCCCCATACAGTACAAGAGATGAGGCCCCACGAGTGTAGAACTCCCTCCTCGTAAAGTACAAGAGATAGGGCCCCACGAGTTTAGAACTCCCTCCCCATACAGTACAAGAGATGAGGCCCCACGAGTGTAGAACTCCCTCCCCGCAAGAGATGGGGCCCCACGAGTGTAGAACTCCCTCCCCCCTTACCGTACAAATTGCTAATTACAGATAGTTAATTACATTTGGGGGTCTGGGGCGCTATAGGTAACATGAACACCCACTACGAAAAGAATTTGTGGGTAATTAACTTATGAAGGTCACAGATGAAAGAAACGGGGGTCAATGAAAGAAGTGGAGGTGAAAATGAAAACTCTGATGTGATAGAAGGTGGGGAGAAAGTCTCTCAGAGATGGGGAGATAATTCTTATCTCGCTTGGAGGGCGAACAAAGCCCACTGGAGACAATCAGAGAGATATCAGGGCAAACCAAATTATTCTGTTGATTACGAGACAAGAAGTTAGAAAATGGGAAGAGAAATCACTTCTGTATTTTTAGGCCGAGGTGATTTAGGGTCTCTGTTGATTGTTCTCTTGTTTCCTCTATAGGTATCAGAAACCAATGTTATCAAGGTTTCAAAACATGTTTGAAAACAACTAGTGAGGCTTCATTCAGTGGTTCCCTAACTAGGGTTCATGAACCCTACATGAAGTCCCATCCAGGGGGCACGTGAAGCTTCATCGGGGGGTGGAGTGAAGCTTCATCAAAGGGCATGTGAAGCTTCATCGGGGGGTGGAGTGAAGCTTCATCAAAGGGCATGTGAAGCTTCATCGGGGGTGGAGTGAAGCTTCATCAAAGGGCATGTGAAGCTTCATCGGGGGGTGGAGTGAAGCTTCATCAAAGGGCATGTGAAGCTTCATCGGGGGTGGAGTGAAGCTTCATCAAAGGGCATGTGAAGCTTCATCGGGGGGTGGAGTGAAGCTTCATCAGAGGGTACATGAAGCCTCACCAGGGGGTACGTGAAGCCTCATTAGGGGTATGTTCAGCTCATTCGCTGGTACATGAAGCCTCAACAGGGCTTACGTGAAGCCTCATCAAGGTGTATTTGAAGCCTCATTGGGGAATGTTAAGCTCATTCACTGGTACATGAAGCCTCGAATATACGTGAAGCCTCGTAAGGGGAAACATGAAGCCTCATGAGGGGTTACACGACATACAATTCGAGGAACTGAAGATATACCATAAGGGTGATGTTCTCCTTACTCACAACACGACTTTGGCACGGAAGGCTTTATCAAAGCTACAGTATCTTGACTATATTCATACAACACAGAAATAAAAGTCCCTGGGGATAGGAAAGAAAGAATACTTCCCAATAATATATAATATATATACATTATTATATATATATTATTATATTCATTTTATTTTGCTTTGTCGCTGTCTCCCGCGTTAGCGAGGTAGCGCAAGGAAACAGACGAAAGAATGGCCCAACCCACCCACATACACATGTATATACATACACATCTACACACGCAAATATACATACCTATACATCTCAACGCATACATAAATATACACACACAGACATATACATATATACACATGCAAATAATTCATACTGTCTGCCTTTATTCATTCTCGTCGCCACCCCGCCACACATGAATATATATATATATATATATATATATATATATATATATATATATATATATATATATATATATATATATATATATATATTCCTATGAGTCCACAGGGAAAATGAAACACGAGAAGTTCCCAAGTGCACTTTCGTGTAATAATCACATCATCAGGGGAGACACAAGAGAGAAATATAACAATTAGTTGATATATATATATATATATATATATATATATATATATATATATATATATATATATATATATATATATATATATATTTTTTTTTTTTTTTTTTTTTTATACTTTGTCGCTGTCTCCCGCGTTTGCGAGGTAGCGCAAGGAAACAGACGAAAGAAATGGCCCAACCCCCCCCATACACATGTACATACACACGTCCACACACGCAAATATACATACCTACACAGCTTTCCTTGGTTTACCCCGGACGCTTCACATGCCTTGATTCAATCCACTGACAGCACGTCAACCCCTGTATACCACATCGCTCCAATTCCCTCTATTCCTTGCCCTCCTTTCACCCTCCTGCATGTTCAGGCCCCGATCACACAAAATCCTTTTCACTCCATCTTTCCACCTCCAATTTGGTCTCCCTCTTCTCCTCGTTCCCTCCACCTCCGACACATATATCCTCTTGGTCAATCTTTCCTCACTCATTCTCTCCATGTGCCCAAACCATTTCAAAACACCCTCTTCTGCTCTCTCAACCACGCTCTTTTTATTTCCACACATCTCTCTTACCCTTACGTTACTTACTCGATCAAACCACCTCACACCACACATTGTCCTCAAACATCTCATTTCCAGCACATCCATCCTCCTGCGCACAACTCTATCCATAGCCCACGCCTCGCAACCATACAACATTGTTGGAACTACTATTCCTTCACACATACCCATTTTTGCTTTCCGGGATAATGTTCTCGACTTCCACACATTTTTCAAGGCTCCCAAAATTTTAGCCCCCTCCCCCACCCTATGATCCACTTCCGCTTCCATGGTTCCATCCGCTGACAGATCCACTCCCAGATATCTAAAACACTTCACTTCCTCCAGTTTTTCTCCATTCAAACTCACCTCCCAATTGACTTGACCCTCAACCCTACTGTACCTAATAACCTTGCTCTTATTCACATTTACTCTTAACTTTCTTCTTCCACACACTTTACCAAACTCCGTCACCAGCTTCTGCAGTTTCTCACATGAATCCGCCACCAGCGCTGTATCATCAGCGAACAACAACTGACTCACTTCCCAAGCTCTCTCATCCCCAACAGACTTCATACTTGCCCCTCTTTCCAAGACTCTTGCATTTACCTCCCTAACAACCCCATCCATAAACAAATTAAACAACCATGGAGACATCACACACCCCTGCCGCAAACCTACATTCACTGAGAACCAATCACTTTCCTCTCTTCCTACACGTACACATGCCTTACATCCTCGATAAAAACTTTTCACTGCTTCTAACAACTTGCCTCCCACACCATATATTCTTAATACCTTCCACAGAGCATCTATATCAACTCTATCATATGCCTTCTCCAGATCCATAAATGCTACATACAAATCCATTTGCTTTTCTAAGTATTTCTCACATACATTCTTCAAAGCAAACACCTGATCCACACATCCTCTACCACTTCTGAAACCACACTGCTCTTCCCCAATCTGATGCTCTGTACATGCCTTCACCCTCTCAATCAATACCCTCCCATATAATTTACCAGGAATACTCAACAAACTTATACCTCTGTAATTTGAGCACTCACTCTTATCCCCTTTGCCTTTGTACAATGGCACTATGCACGCATTCCGCCAATCCTCAGGCACCTCACCATGAGTCATACATACATTAAATAACCTTACCAACCAGTCAACAATACAGTCACCCCCTTTTTTAATAAATTCCACTGCAATACCATCCAAACCTGCTGCCTTGCCGGCTTTCATCTTCCGCAAAGCTTTTACTACCTCTTCTCTGTTTACCAAATCATTTTCCCTAACCCTCTCACTTTGCACACCACCTCGACCCAAACACCCTATATCTGCCACTCTGTCATCAGACACATTCAACAAACCTTCAAAATACTCATTCCATCTCCTTCTCACATCACCACTACTTGTTATCACCTCCCCATTTACGCCCTTCACTGAAGTTCCCATTTGCTCCCTTGTCTTACGCACCCTATTTACCTCCTTCCAGAACATCTTTTTATTCTCCCTAAAATTTACTGATAGTCTCTCACCCCAACTCTCATTTGCCCTTTTTTTTCACCTCTTGCACCTTTCTCTTGACCTCCTGTCTCTTTCTTTTATACTTCTCCCACTCAATTGCATTTTTTCCCTGCAAAAATCGTCCAAATGCCTCTCTCTTCTCTTTCACTAATACTCTTACTTCTTCATCCCACCACTCACTACCCTTTCTAAACAGCCCACCTCCCACTCTTCTCATGCCACAAGCATCTTT
This sequence comes from Panulirus ornatus, assembly GCF_036320965.1. Taxonomy (NCBI): domain Eukaryota; kingdom Metazoa; phylum Arthropoda; class Malacostraca; order Decapoda; family Palinuridae; genus Panulirus; species Panulirus ornatus. Next base: position 12,618,111 of record NC_092272.1, read on the forward strand.
TGCGCAATCCATCACTGATTCCCTAAATACATCCCATTCCTCCCCCACTCCCCTTACTTCCATTGTTCTCACCTTTTTCCATTCTGTACACAGTCTCTCCTGATACTTCTTCACACAGGTCTCCTTCCCAAGCTCACTTACTCTCACCACCTTCTTCACCCCAACATTCACTCTTCTTTTCTGAAAACCCATACTAATCTTCACCTTAGCCTCCACAAGATAATGATCAGACATCCCTCCAGTTGCACCTCTCAGCACATTGACATCCAAAAGTCTCTCTTTCGCACGCCTGTCAATTAACACGTAATCCAATAACGCTTTCTGGCCATCTCTCCTACTTACATAAGTATACTTATGTATATCTCGCTTTTTAAACCAGGTATTCCCAATCATCAGTCCTTTTTCAGCACATAAATCTACAAGCTCTTCACCATTTCCATTTACAACACTGAACACCCCATGCATACCAATTATTCCCTCAACTGCCACATTACTCACCTTTGCATTCAAATCACCCATCACTATAACCCGGTCTCGTGCATCAAAAACGCTAACACACTCATTTAGCTGCTCCCAAAACACTTGCCTCTCATGATCTTTCTTCTCATGCCCAGGTGCATATGCACCAATAATCACCCACCTCTCTCCATCAACTTTCAATTTTACCCATATTAATCGAGAATTTACTTTCTTACATTCTATCACATACTCCCACAACTCCTGTTTCAGGAGTATTGCTACTCCTTCCCTTGCTCTTGTCCTCTCACTAACCCCTGACTTCACTCCCCAGACATTTCCAAACCACTCTTCCCCTTTACCCTTGAGCTTCGTTTCACTCAGAGCCAAAACATCCAGGTTCCTTTCCTCAAACATACTACCTATCTCTCCTTTTTTCACATCTTGGTTACATCCACACACATTTAGGCACCCCACTCTGAGCCTTCGAGGAGGATGAGCACTCCCCGCGTGACTCCTTCTATATATATATATATATATATATATCTTTTTTTTTTTTTTTTTTATACTTTGTCGCTGTCTCCCGCGTTTGCGAGGTAGCGCAAGGAAACAGACGAAAGAAATGGCCCAACCCCCCCCACACACATGTACATACACACGTCCACACACGGAAATATACATACCTACACAGCTTTCCATGGTTTACCCCGGATGCTTCACATGCCTTGATTCAATCCACTGACAGCACGTCAACCCCTGTATACCACATCGCTCCAATTCACTCTATTCCTTGCCCTCCTTTCACCCTCCTGCATGTTCAGGCCCCGATCACACAAAATCCTTTTCACTCCATCTTTCCACCTCCAATTTGGTCTCCCTCTTCTCCTCGTTCCCTCCACCTCCGACACATATATCCTCTTGGTCAATCTTTCCTCACTCATTCTCTCCATGTGCCCAAACCATTTCAAAACACCCTCTTCTGCTCTCTCAACCACGCTCTTTTTATTTCCACACATCTCTCTTACCCTTACGTTACTTACTCGATCAAACCACCTCACACCACACATTGTCCTCAAACATCTCATTTCCAGCACATCCATCCTCCTGCGCACAACTCTATCCATAGCCCACGCCTCGCAACCATACAACATTGTTGGAACTACTATTCCTTCAAACATACCCATTTTTGCTTTCCGGGATAATGTTCTCGACTTCCACACATTTTTCAAGGCTCCCAAAATTTTAGCCCCCTCCCCCACCCTATGATCCACTTCCGCTTCCATGGTTCCATCCGCTGACAGATCCACTCCCAGATATCTAAAACACTTCACTTCCTCCAGTTTTTCACCATTCAAACTCACCTCCCAATTGACTTGACCCTCAACCCTACTGTACCTAATAACCTTGCTCTTATTCACATTTACTCTTAACTTTCTTCTTCCACACACTTTACCAAACTCCGTCACCAGCTTCTGCAGTTTCTCACATGAATCCGCCACCAGCGCTGTATCATCAGCGAACAACAACTGACTCACTTCCCAAGCTCTCTCATCCCCAACAGACTTCATACTTGCCCCTCTTTCCAAGACTCTTGCATTTACCTCCCTAACAACCCCATCCATAAACAAATTAAACAACCATGGAGACATCACACACCCCTGCCGCAAACCTACATTCACTGAGAACCAATCACTTTCCTCTCTTCCTACACGTACACATGCCTTACATCCTCGATAAAAACTTTTCACTGCTTCTAACAACTTGCCTCCCACACCATATATTCTTAATACCTTCCACAGAGCATCTCTATCAACTCTATCATATGCCTTCTCCAGATCCATAAATGCTACATACAAATCCATTTGCTTTTCTAAGTATTTCTCACATACATTCTTCAAAGCAAACACCTGATCCACACATCCTCTACCACTTCTGAAACCACACTGCTCTTCCCCAATCTGATGCTCTGTACATGCCTTCACCCTCTCAATCAATACCCTCCCATATAATTTACCAGGAATACTCAACAAACTTATACCTCTGTAATTTGAGCACTCACTCTTATCCCCTTTGCCTTTGTACAATGGCACTATGCACGCATTCCGCCAATCCTCAGGCACCTCACCATGAGTCATACATACATTAAATAACCTTACCAACCAGTCAACAATACAGTCACCCCCTTTTTTAATAAATTCCACTGCAATACCATCCAAACCTGCTGCCTTGCCGGCTTTCATCTTCCGCAAAGCTTTTACTACCTCTTCTCTGTTTACCAAATCATTTTCCCTAACCCTCTCACTTTGCACACCACCTCGACCCAAACACCCTATATCTGCCACTCTGTCATCAGACACATTCAACAAATCTTCAAAATACTCATTCCATCTCCTTCTCACATCACCACTACTTGTTATCACCTCCCCATTTACGCCCTTCACTGAAGTTCCCATTTGCTCCCTTGTCTTACGCACCCTATTTACCTCCTTCCAGAACATCTTTTTATTCTCCCTAAAATTTACTGATAGTCTCTCACCCCAACTCTCATTTGCCCTTTTTTTTCACCTCTTGCACCTTTCTCTTGACCTCCTGTCTCTTTCTTTTATACTTCTCCCACTCAATTGCATTTTTTCCCTGCAAAAATCGTCCAAATGCCTCTCTCTTCTCTTTCACTAATACTCTTACTTCTTCATCCCACCACTCACTACCCTTTCTAAACAGCCCACCTCCCACTCTTCTCATGCCACAAGCATCTTTTGCGCAATCCATCACTGATTCCCTAAATACATCCCATTCCTCCCCCACTCCCCTTACTTCCATTGTTCTCACCTTTTTCCATTCTGTACACAGTCTCTCCTGATACTTCTTCACACAGGTCTCCTTCCCAAGCTCACTTACTCTCACCACCTTCTTCACCCCAACATTCACTCTTCTTTTCTGAAAAGGAGCGGGGGGCCGGAAATCCTCCCCTCCTTGTATTAACTTTCTAAAATGGGAATATATATATATATATATATATATATATATATATATATATATATATATATATATATATATATATATATATATATAATCATGCAAGAACTTTGTGGCGTAGAATTCTTGACCAATCTTGTCGAAACTTTTTCTCAGTGACGGGCCTTAATGAAGGTATTCCCAGGGGAAAGTTTGGTTGACATGGCAGGATACACACACACACCTGATTTGTTCGGGAACTTGCCAACATATATACGTCTGGTGCTGCCATCCTCTCCCAGGATGAGTTTCTGTTTGTTTACCAGTCTTAACGAGGCGGGGTTGCACGGGGAAAAGGTTACTAGGATGAACCCTACTGTGGCAGAGAAACCGTCTATCCTGGTAAAAGAGAAAGTTAACAGGATGGAGTCTGCACTGGGAGAAAAGCCTTCTATCCTGGTAAAAGGGAAAGTTAACAGGATGGAGTCTGCCCTGGGAGAAAAGCCTTCTATCCTGGTAAAAGGGAAAGCTAACAGGATGGAGTCTGCCCTGGGAGGAAAGCCTTCTATCCTGGTAAATAGGCAAGTTAACATGATGGAGTCTGCCCTGGAAAAGAAGCCTTCTATCCTGGTAAAAGGGAAAGTTAACATGATGGAGTCTGCCCTGGAAAAGAAACCGTCTATCCTGGTAAAAGAGAAAGTTGACATGATGGAGTCTGCACTGGGAGAGAAGCTTTCTATCCTGGTAAAAGGGAAAGTTAACATGATGGAGTATACCCTGGCAGAGAAGCCTTCTATCCTGGTAAATAGGCAAGTTAACATGATGGAGTCTGCCCTGGAAAAGAAACCTTCTATCCTGGTAAAAGGGAAAGTTAACAGGATGGAGTCTGCTCTGGCAGAGAAGCCTTCTATCATGGTAAATAGGCAAGTTAACATGATGGAGTCTGCCCTGGAAAAGACACCTTCTATCCTGGTAAAAGGGAAAGTTAACATGATGGAGTCTGCCCTGGAAAAGAAACCTTCTATCCTGGTAAAAGGGAAAGTTAACATGATGGAGTCTACCCTGGGAGAGAAACCTTCTATCCTGGTAAAAGGGAAAGCTAACAGGATGGAGTCTGCCCTGGGAGAAAAGCCTTCTATCCTGGTAAAAGGGAAAGCTAACAGGATGGAGTCTGCCCTGGGAGAAAAGCCTTCTATCCTGGTAAAAGGGAAAGCTAACAGGATGGAGTCTACCCTGGGAGAGAAACCTTCTATCCTGGTAAAAGGGAAAGCTAACAGGATGGAGTCTGCCCTGGGAGAAAAGCCTTCTATCCTGGTAAAAGGGAAAGCTAACATGATGGAGTCTACCCTGGGAGTGAAACCTTCTATCCTGGTAAAAGGGAAAGCTAACAGGATGGAGTCTGCCCTGGGAGAAAAGCCTTCTATCCTGGTAAAAGGGAAAGCTAACAGGATGGAGTCTATCCTGGGAGAGAAACCTTCTATCCTGGTAAAAGGGAAAGCTAACATGATGGAGTCTGCCCTGGGAGAAAAGCCTTCTATCCTGGTAAAAGGGAAAGCTAACATGATGGAGTCTGCCCTGGGAGAGAAACCTTCTATCCTGGTAAAAGGGAAAGTTAACATGATGGAGTCTACCCTGGGAGAGAAACCTTCTATCCTGGTAAAAGGGAAAGCTAACATGATGGAGTCTGCCCTGGGAGAGAAACCTTCTATCCTGGTAAAAGGGAAAGCTAACATGATGGAGTCTACCCTGGGAGAAAAGCCTTCTATCCTGTTAAAAGGGAAAGCTAACAGGATGGAGTCTGCCCTGGGAGAGAAACCTTCTATCTTGGTAAAAGGGAAAGCTAACAGGATGGAGTCTACCCTGGCAGAGAACTCTTCTATCCTGGTAAAAGGGAAAGTTAACATGATGGAGTCTACCCTGGGAGAGAAACCTTCTATCCTGGTAAAAGGGAAAGTTAACATGATGGAGTCTACCCTGGCAGAGAAACCTTCTATCCTGGTAAAAGGGAAAGCTAACAGGATGGAGTCTATTCTGGCAGAAAAGCCTTCTATCCTGGTAAAAGGGAAAGCTAACAGGATGGAGTCTACCCTGGGAGAAAAGCCTTCTATCCTGTTAAAAGGGAAAGCTAACAGGATGGAGTCTACCCTGGCAGAGAAGCCTTCTATCCTGGTAAATAGGCAAGTTAACATGATGGAGTCTACCCTGGTAGAGAACTCTTCTATCCTGGTAAAAGGGAAAGTTAACATGATGGAGTCTACCCTGGGAGAGAAACCTTCTATCCTGGTAAAAGGGAAAGTTAACATGATGGAGTCTACCCTGGGAGAGAAACCTTCTATCCTGGTAAAAGGGAAAGTTAACATGATGGAGTCTGCCCTGGAAAAGAAACCTTCTATCCTGGTAAAAGGGAAAGTTAACATGATGGAGTCTACCCTGGCAGAGAAACCTTCTATCCTGGTAAAAGGGAAAGTTAACATGATGGAGTCTGCCCTGGGAGAGAACTCTTCTATCCTGGTAAAAGGGAAAGCTAACAGGATAATCGCTACTCTGGCCAGCAAGTCTTGTATCCTCTGCAAAGCCACGGATGCATCCTCACGTCTCCAAGGTGCTGCAACATTTACATGTAAATAAGATTTTTCTCTCTCTCCAGATTTCGATTTGAGATCCCTGAAGAAGACGAAATCCTAATTCTGGATTTACTTTATGAGGGATATTCGCTAACTGTGAGCGGATTCTATTCCCTATTCAATTACCTGCTTCATAAGAGAACTAACTAAGGCAGTATTCCACTAAGTGGATACGTACGTCTATACTTACAGCTCCTACTATTACAGACACATGATCCTTCCATGTGTGATTCTTTGTGTATTATGTGTGGCAAGCTTTGATCAGTCCAGTTTAGAAATATGAATCACTTGACACAGTGCAATTATCGTATATCTGATATGGAACAATTATCTAATAATTTCATTTTTGAACCTTCTTTTTGATTATATTTGCGGACGTGTATCTCGAGAATATAATTTCTAATATCTAATTTTAAGCCTTGACCTTCTAAGGTTGGTCCTTTTTGGCATTAGGCCTGTCGGCTGCAAGGATCATTAAGGCTGTCAAAGTAATCCTTTTAGGCCGAAATCGAAAAAAAAAGAAATGGAATAACATAACCACATGTTTCAAATGTCCAAGGTGATGTTAGTTCCAGACATATTTTCGCTTCATGAACAGTAATCTCTTATCTAGAACCCATGCCTCGCACCTTTGCATCTCTCTCCACACATTCCTCAGTGCTCCCAGGACCTTCGCCCCCTCACCCACCCTATGACTCACTTTAGCTCCCATGGTTCCATTCACTGTCACATCCACTCCCAGGTACATAAATATTTCATTTCCTCCAAGTTTTCTTCATATACACTGACAGTCCAATTCACCTGTCTCTCTCTACTGCTTAACCAAATATTCATGCTTTTATTTGCATTTACTCTTAACTTTCTCCTTGAACACACACTCCTGTACTCCTGTACTCAAAAATCAACTTCTGCGGTGCTCCACTCAAATCTACCATCAGCGTCGCATCACCAGCCAATACTAACTGACGCATCTTACTGCCCCAACCCTTGACTGACTACGGACCTTCTCCTCTTCCCAAAACCCTCGCATTCACTTCCCTCACCACCCCATCCATGACAGATTAAACAGTCTTGGAGACATCACTCACCCATTGCTGTAGACCCACCTTCAACTGAAACCATTCACCCTCATCGGTTCTTGTAAAACAAAGCCAAAATGCGATTCAAGATGCCAAAAGAGACTAAAAAAATTTGGAAATGGCGGATACGTAAAAGGATTAGAATGGTTGTCCTTCTTTGGGACAGGCTATAGAAACGCACTCATCCAAGACGAAACAATTTGCCTTTGAGAAGCAGAGAGGACGAACAAACGCAAACGCGAGCTCAGAAACACACCCCTTGTTTGTGTCCAGAGAAAGAAGTGCGTTTTGGATTGTACAGACGGAGATACCATAGTAGGTTGGAAGAGCAGGACGAGTTTGATATCTGTCAGGGGGTGATGGGATGTTAGGCTTAAGCAACGCGATGTTACAGGGAAACAAGGAAGGTCAAAAGAGCTACTTTGTCACTACGATTGGCAGGTGAAACAAGAGTTCCTTTCTCATTACTATTGACAAGAATAAGTGGAAAGAAAAAGGAAGAATATTCTTCTGAACCTAATGATTCTGTCTCACGGCTCACTGAATAATCCTAACACAAGTACCCCAGCCAGGTAACTGAATACTCCAAACACGAGGGAACATCCAGCAATCCATTTCAGCACCTCAGCATAGCTGTTGCTAATATTATTTTTCACCAAGACAAGAGAAACCTGTCGGTGGTGAGAAATGTCATACGTTCTCTACATAACAATGCATTGTGTCACGAGTAACATACCTGCTGTGATTATGGGTGAAGATGGAAGCCATTTGGAAGACCAAGGAAGAAGTGGTTCTCGAAGGCCGATATACCACGCCTTCTTTGCCCGAATGGCCTCAGGACTGAAATATGAAAGTAAAGCATCGTTTAGTTTTAAGTAAAAAAGCATATCAAAATATCGTGTAAATTGTGTGTTTGGAGAAAATCTTACTTAGGACATAGAAAATGTGTATATCTTGGATATTTAGGAGAATATTCTTAAGGTAATTCGGTTTACTACTTTTTTTTTTACCGTCCAACTAATGTTTGCCAAACTTCTTAACTCATGAAGAATCCAAATGAGAAGTGTCAGAAGCCATGAGGAGGTACTTTAGTATATCTATCTATCTGTCTACATCTATTCCTCTGCCGATTTATTCCTCACTCAAATCCCTTCCCCTTTGGAGGAGGAGGAGGAGGAGAGATGGCCACTTCAGAATAGTCTCCATTTCCACCTATCCAAACACACCTCCCTGGCATTTTCTCTCCCCTCACACTCTCCTGGGGTCGTCTACGCTTCTTCCAATAGGCTGACTTCTACATATCCTCTTAACCAACCATTATGTATCCACGCTAACCGAACCATTTAGATTTACCTTTCTTAAGTCTGTGAGACCATACCACACAAGGGTTCGAACCTCTCTGTAACAACCTACAACTATACACTTTAGTAACACTTGCGCCACTTTATATCCTCACACCACAAGCAACACTTACGTGTTTCATTCCAACAGCCTGAAACCAGGTACAGTCTGGTCCATTCCGTGTCCCTGCTTCACACCCTTATGTTGTAGTTAACTGAACGACGCCCTTCCTGTCCTTTCATACTTTCATGGTCACAAATTTTCCCTTTTATAATTCTCCTCAAAGACAAACTCTTCTCCCACCTCTCGACATATCTCTCTCTTTTATTTTTTTCCTTCCGTGTTTGCATAGCAATGAACTCAAAGTCTTGAATTCTCCAATCCCGGTACTTCACTGCAGGTCACCGTTCGGTTTCATTCTGTATGGCACTGCAAAGTCTACCACTGTATTTATTTTCTGCCACTTGAAGAACGAGTCACCTTGCTCACAGTGGTGGTCTTCCTACATCTTCCCTCTTCCAAAAATGAAGTAGCTCACAGTGGCGTCCTCTTACATCTTCCCTCTTCTTAAAAACGAAGTGATATCATTCAAATCACCTTTTTCTAATCGTTCTTCACCATAGAACTCAGAAATCAATTTGTTCCTCACTGATAAAGTTATTTCATTCCACTTCCCATTCTTGCATTCACCTGTGGCACACAGGCCAGTGAGTACGTGGGTTGACATGCCTCATCATACACCCGTCTCTCGTTCACACGCCAATCCAGAACCTATCACTCACCGCTCTACCACCAACGATGTTACACAGTCTATGTCCTTCCTGAAAAAAGTGAATTGTTGCGTCCAGCAACCATTTTTTTTTTTTCCTTCGCCACAGTTTTCCAGCACATCCCACAGAAGCATTCCAGTTCACTTCATCATTTTTGATCCAGATTGCAAATAACCTTTTTCTCTTCTTTCATCTACATTTTTCCTCTTCATCTTCAGTAACAAGCAAGTCTGGCTCAACACATCATCTGCTTGGGTTTAAAATCCCTTCTAAACACCTTGTTATATAATTCTACCCTCTCAGTAACCATCCCCTCTGACATCTTCCCTGGTATACTCAATTAGCTGATTCCTCTTTAATTCTCACATTTATCCTCATCCACCCTTCTCCTCTGTTATCAGACCCTTTCCTCACTGCCCCTGTCCAATCATCTGGCTCCTTTCCATTAATTCACAAACCCACATCTCCAATTTTCTTTCCTTCACATTTATTCTACAACCATATCACAACTCTCTGGCGAGTTCTGTTGTTATCCCAGCCATTCCACGGGATCTATACTTCTATATTCCCTCATGGCTGCTGTTATCATACCCATGGCTATATCTATATCTATATCTATACATATATATACATTTCTGTATATTGGAATTTCCCCTCACCCTTATCACTCCCCATACATGATATTACGACCGTACTTTCATAACTTTATCCTCTTACTTCTCTTAATGGGTTTTTACCTCTGGTTGGCCATCGTATTGGATTTAGCTACACACACAGCCCAGAGCTACATGGCGAAGGAAAGTGTATGTATGCCGTCTTAGAATTATCCTAAACACCAAAATAAGAAATAAAGGTGTTTGGCATTATTTTTTTTGTGAGGTTAATGATCGTGGCTTTGATGGTTGATGGCCGTAACGACCCAACTGGCAGTTAAGGGGGGCTATAATGCGAACAACCACCCACTGACTTGCATAACAAGGCATAATCCAGTATTTTCTATTCTTTCATCTACACATTTTCCTTCTCTCTAATTCCTTCATCTTTCGTTTATATTTCCTTCCTATAACGTCTCATTCATCACAAACCCTTCACTTGATTTTCATCTAAGAGTTGACGATTTCTTTATTCTTCGTCTCTTCACAATCTCTTTCACAGTGTTCATCTGCATTCTGAATAACCCTATCTGATCCAGTCCCTCCCTCCTCCCTTCTAGGTTCATAATCCTGCTTAAGTCGCCCGCTCTTTGTGCTTTATAGCCCCTACTGACAGGTATGGTCAATCAAATATGAGAACATCATTCAAATATCGAAGAACATCATTCAAATCTTCTGCCATTTGGAGAGTATTTGAGACATACCACACATATATTGCTTGTGTGATGCGAATATTTGTAGGGACGTGAGTCATGAATATTACAGAAGGTTTTTGTCCCGAGAATATTAGCGAAGACTTGATTCATGACAGTATTTCTATAGAGATGCGCGTCATGAGAATATTTTTGGAGATTTGCGTTATGAGAATATTCTTAGAGGTTTGCGTCATGAGAATATTAACGGAGAATCCGTGAATATTGCTAGAGATTTCCGTCAGCAGAATATTAATCCATGTTGTGTCATGAGAATATTACTGGAAGCCTTGGTCATAAGAATATCACTAGAAGCTTCGGTCACGTGAATATTGAGGCTTAAGTCTTCAGAATATTCCTCGAAGCTTCCCTCATGAGATTATTCTCGGAATATTGCATCATGAGGTAGATATAGATAAGCCAGGCTCCTGTCTGTGGCTTCGTCTGTCTGTCTGTAAATAAAATGGTAAAAGAAAGAGGGTTAGTGTCACACACACACACACACACACACACACACACACACACACACACACACACACGTCTGTCTGGGTGCATGTGATTCCATAGATTTTCCGCCTCGCTTGGGGAACTCTGTGGGTGTGAAAAAACCCATGATTTCCCCGGCCAGTAACGGCAGTGTAAACATTCACATGCGCGTGTGAGCAGACGTCCCTGTGGCCCACCCCCACAGGGACGTAGAGACTAGCAAAACAGACAGAAACCCTGATCCACTGTGAGATCCTACCCTCCCCACCGACGGTAAGGGAATCCAGTAGATGGATTTAGATATTTGTTTTCAGATACCTGTCAAAAACAGCAACAAGGGTCCTGGAAAATGTGGGATAAAAGACGATTGGATCAATTGCTACGTGGAGGATGTGGACGTAAAGGTTGTCTGCTGGAAGGTTGGATATTCACGACCCTCTGGCTTCATCATTCGTCTGAGTCAATTCCAACCTTGTGGAGCGTAGCATTACGGTCTATAGTGCTGCTTTAACCGTAAGTTCAGAAGGGGGGAAACACACGAGACAACACACACTGGGTTAACAGAGTGCAATGGACCTATTGTTTTACGTGTGAAGTTAAAGGAAGCATAAACGCGCCACACTGGATTTTACTGTAAATGCTTGATACGCAGTTTTAGGGTCAGCTTAAGGGAGATCATAGAGTAACAGTTTGGATTTTAGGGTCAGTTGAAAGGGGGGATATAAAGCAATGTACTTTAGGGGCAAGATTAAGGGAGGCATGAGACAAGACACTCGCTCTGGGGAATTATTTGACTATATATTCCATTCAGACGAGAATCAACGATAGACATCAAGACTATAAAGATTCAGTATGGGTTCGAATCCTTTTAAAAATAAAGAGAAAAAACAGATAAGCATTTCAAGTCCCTGAAACTGTCTGATGTGTTAATTTCCGTAGTTCAAAGATTTTCTGTTGGAAACTATAGAGTTCGTTAATCCCTACGAATGGACACTTGAACATTCAATTAGGATCCACTTCTACTCGTACACAACATTTAAAACTTGTTCGTATTGGTTCTTATTGGTTTTATTTATAGGATTAATGTTTTCTGTCTGTCTGCAATGATTCACTTAGCTCCCATTTCGATAGTGAGGGTCGGGCTGAGGCAATCTATCAGATCCTTCCCCTCAAACGTTTCTCCAATGTCTATAAACTTCCAAATTGATGTGGCAAACGTTCCTGACTTTTTCATTTTGCTCGTTAAATTGCTTCGTTTGGTGACACCAACAGCACATGACAGTGGTAGAGTAGGAAGGACTGTGAGAATATAAATGATTTATAAAAACGAAATGTGGATAAATGATTGGGTGAAAGACCTGAATGAATTGGCGTGAATCTTGAATGACCTTTGTTAACTGATTGGTTGGATACGATCAGTAACATGTTACAGATAAGGGAAGTGATGGGGAAAGATGATGTGGAACAGCTCGGATGATCAACATAACGTAGGAAAAATGGAGAAATACATACAGGAGCATAGCAATGGGTCCTTTTCAGGCACAGTGTGACACTGGAAGGGAAAGGAAACTAAGAGATCAGAGTGACATGAATGGACGAAACCAAAAGATAACTTGACGGTAGATGTCCCTATGGTTAAGGTGAAAATAACGTCTGTCTTGGACTTGAGGTAAAATATTAATCACGCCAGTTGTTCTTAAATGCATCTATGGCGCTGATTTCAACTACTGTTTACAGTCCTTTTGAATAGATAGAGTATCTCGCCCACGAATTTTCATGTAGTACCACCATGAGTTGAAATCCGACGATGCTGCTACTAACACTGAGAAGATCAAAGCCTTTCTTGATAACATACAGCTTAATCACATGAGATCTAAACCTTCTCTCTGCTGAGGTAAATACGTTCGAGTCATCCAGTCGACTCGCACACGACTGTCTTCCATTCCAGAGCTACTTTCTCAAAAGTCTCTCTATATTCCAATTAAAGTCCGGCCTTGATGTAGACTTTTCTCCGTGATTGGAGCCTTCGACAGTAAAAAGAATATATTACAATTAGAGTTGAGCGATACACGAAAGTGATCAGGGGTAACAGACATTTCTTCTATTTCGACCCAGAACTAAGTGTAACATGTTCATGCCCCGAGTAGGTTTCTCAGTGGATTGTATTTAAGGCTCTATCACAAGGGTAGATAAAACCCACGACCAGAGATACTGAAGACGGATTTCTCCACGCCTTGATTCCGGTAATTCTTAATAACTCGTCATAATCGAATATCATTCCGGTAATTCTTAATACCCATCATAATCGAATATTATTCCGGTATTTCTTAATACCTCATCATAATCGAATATCATTCCGGTATTTCTTAATACCTCATCATAATCGAATATCATTCCGGTATTTCTTAATACCTCATCATAATCGAATGTTATTCCGGTATTTCTTAATACCTCATCATAATCGAATATCATTCCGGTATTTCTTAATACCTCATCATAATCGAATGTTATTCCGGTATTTCTTAATACCTCATCATAATCGAATGGTTTCCATTACATGTTTTTTGTAAATGGTCATAAAGTCCTTCGTTTACCTCTGTATGTCTGAGCAGACGGCCTATAAACTAAAGCTAATGTCATTTTCTTAGGGAATCAGATCATTGAATCTACAAGAATGGGGTCCGTATTGTCGACAGATACAATATTTTTAGCACAGGATGAAAATTAGCTTAAAACAAGAGCAAGAAACAGCCACCATAAATAGAATTTATCCTGCAACCCGACATTTTAACGAGCAATCTCTGTTTTCGATATCTACCCAAGATTTAAAGATAAGAATTATATTACAATCCTCTTACAATGAAGTAGTCACAAAAAACACTGAAATTTTGTCTTGTATGCCTCATATATTTACTTAAGATATTCTCATTCATAACAAAGAGCTGTAGCGAGATGGATGAGGGGAATGAGGATGCATGAGACGTGAGATTATAAATGGCCAGTTGATGAAAATGAATGATCTAATGAGGGTTAGGTCTGTCCTGAGTGAGGAAGAGCGATTGTGAGGGAGAAGTGGAGATTACAGGGCTCTGGACTGCTACCGAGGGATAACTGGAGAGTAGGCAGAGATGTGTGGGGGTGAGGGGGGAAAATCAATGAGTGATGGAAGAGGGTTGGTTGAACGCATGGTAATGTCTAGCGGATGGATATGGATGACTCGTTGTGGACAATCATAATGCAAAAAACCCTTATAGCTTAGGACCTCAATGCTCTTATGACCAGCGGAACGTATCAGTGAGCTCAAATGGCCTAGTTTAATCGTTAATTCCATGTAAGGTGGTTCAGTGTGGGGTGTTCATCCTTGTTAACGTAAATGATTTATGTAGGTGGTTCAGTGGGGTTCATCTATATTAACGTAAATGATTTATGTCTCTCACATTCTCTTTGTCTATTCCTCCCTCTCTCTCTCTCTCTCTCTCTCTCTCTCTCTCTCTCTCTCTCTCTCTCTCTCTCTCTCTCTCTCTCTCTTCTCCCTCACACTACCTCCTCCTTCACACTCAACCCTGTCCTACAAGCGATCGATAAATTCCCTCCCCGACCCTTATACACAGTTCGCCCTCAGGTTATCATGGGAAGAAATTTTCATGTTAATGCTATTTTGACGAGGAGCCCGGCCCTTACACACGACACCCCTGGGAGGCAAGCTATGAAATACGGATACTAATTTCTATGCTTAAATTACATTACCCCCCCACCATCATCTGGGAAATTCTTATATATTAGTTTGTGCATCGAGGCAGGAAGAGCGGAGAGAGAGAGAGAGAGAGAGAGAGAGAGAGAGAGAGAGAGAGAGAGAGAGAGAGAGAGAGAGAGAGAGAGAGAGAGAGAGAGAGAGATTAGAGAGAGAGAGTGCTTGTATGAGGACTATCAAAAAAAGAAAACATGGTAATTATCTTGATTTATATCCTTCATTAATCATTACCTCGGTGGCTGACTACATCATATTTTTCTTGCTTTACAATGATCGACACGAGACAGGCAACACATGTCGTCCAGGATTTAATGGACAACGTAAGAGAAAAAGACTGCAAAAATTATTCAGGTCTCATCAAGTGTGTTCGTGGACTTAACTCTTCAAGGTGGGAAGTTTACTGGAAGAGAAAAGAAGTTGAAAGAAGGATTATAGGCTTCATTCAAGTGGGGAACAAAGAAAATGAGTGAGGCATCATAACGGCTAATCCTCGAGTGGCAGTTCTCCACACAGAAACTGTGGGAAGCAGCAGCGGCTAGACGCATGCCACGGGGTCTAAGGCTTATGGACATGGGCACATGCAGACAGATCCAAAAGAACAGTGGCCAGAGTAACACCTTGATGAGGGGGTAGAGAGAGAGAGAGAGAGAGAGAGAGAGAGAGAGAGAGAGAGAGAGAGAGAGAGAGAGAGAGAGAGAGAGAGAGAGAGAGAGAGAGAGAGAGAGAGAGAGAGAGAGAGAGAGAGAAGCGACAATATCTCAGTGTACAGAAAGGGATGATTTGAAAGGAAGTGATGGCCAGGAGAATTAAATGAATGGACGGCATTTGATTCCAATCTCATAAACAGGAGGAGTAAATTCCTTATAGATACAAGGTATAGGTTACAGGACACATAATCATGGCATCTATACATCACTGAGAGTGATGCGCGTGATCTAGCATTTGCTGATATAAACAAGAGGAAAAAAATGAAACACGATGAGCCCCAAGTGCACTTTCGTGCGACTTATACATCGTCATGGGAGACACAAGAAGGAGATGACGAGGAAGTGTTGTGTCCACGACAAAGTAGACGATATGGTTAGGCAAAGTAGATTTACGTTATCACAGGGTTGAACTGTGGTGTTTTGAAACTGAAGAGGGAGAAAGAAGTGATTCTGAAAAAGAGATATACGGAGAAATTGCGTCACTGCATTATCAGTTTAAACAAGAGGACTGCTTCCCTATTCTCACTTACTGCACAAGTCTGTAATGAGAGAGCAAGAGTGTTCAGTACGAGAAAGAGTACAGCATCAGAAGAAAGAAGGGAAGGTAAAGTGAACTGTCAAGTGATTAAAATGGAATCATCAACGGAGAGTGAATAGGGTTGGAAATTGAAGAGAGATCACACCTCCCAATTATATTGCAGATTCCTCTACCAACTTACCAACCAGCCAAGAGGTTTAGTGGGTTAATGAGTCACTATACATCGTGAAAGTTGTGTCTGAAATCCAAAGAGAAATTTGTGGATATGATTAAGACTCAGCGACCCGGGATGCTGGCTTCCCTTGATGACGAAAGCTGCTTCTCAAACGTCTCAGTGGATACTGAAGTCAATATCATTTTCGACAATGCTTCCAGTCATCCTTAACTTCCCCAACATCTGCAGTCTATACCATTTTCGACATAGCTAGCAGTCACCCAGAACTTCAAGACCCCAAACTTCCTAGGTCAATCCTCAAGGCGATATTCCGAGCCTCTACCAACGTAGCACCGATTCCAAGGCCTAGAAAGCTTCCTATATTATCAAATGGAGGAAGTGGCAATGGGATCTCCCTTCAGATGGTCTCTTTCCTAAATCCGACATGTATCACGCTGGAAACCAGATTTACCAAGACATTCACCTTCCTTCCTTGCATGAAAGGAACTCCCGACTCTACGAAGTCAAGTTATGAAATCATTCGAAAGCAGTAATGAGATTCGGGAGTGAGGAACAAGTTTCATGGCCTTACACGATTTGTTTCTGATGCGTCAGAAATCATAGCAAGAGCTATGAAACAGTGATTTGGTGGTGGTGGTGGTGGCGGGGGGGGGGGGGGGGGGGGGGGGGGGGGGTGTTATAGATTCAGTGGGAAAAATGAAAAACGATTTCATTCCATTCCAGATGGCCTCTGCTTGCAGGTCAGCACAGCTGGAGGAAAGCCAGGAAAACAGTATTGGAAAATTTGTAAAGTTAAGCCCTGCGAAGGCTCCAAAAGTGCTAAAGTGAGCGTTAACTGAGAAGAGAAGTGGACGTGTCTATCTGGAAGTGGCAAAGATAAGATTATGCTCGAAAGTCCTAAAAAGACCAGAAATAAGGCATGTATAATGGGAGGGTTTTATGGCTAGAAATAGAGATCGAGTTTGTTGAATGGGTGGTTTGCCGAAGGAATACTCAAGTTTGGTGTTGAATACCTTTTCCCATATAGTTATAGAGGGAATAAAAGAAGGACTTGGACTCACACAGGTCTCATGTCGAGTTCGAGCCAAGTTACTCCTAATGGTGTACTTTCAGATCCTATTTTAAAAGGATCTCACTCGTCAAGAAAGGGAACAGAAGAGGATCATTTTTCTATTCCTCTTTCATGATACTTGTCATTTAAGGAATCCTATTAATAGCATACTGGATCTTCCTATTGACGTGACTGATGACGGAACACAGGGATCAATTTCGGTCAGGAATTACCTGCCATAATTCAAAGTGACGGCCATTGATGACAAGGGAGAGTAATCATTGAAAAAGAGTTGATGAGAGGCGAGTGTGGGAGTTGGCTGTCAGGCGAAGCAAGCTGGGGTGAAGAATGTGTACCAGTGTTGACGGTGGGAGAAGGGATGAGGGTCGAGGATAGGGGAGGTAATGAGTGCCTGAAATAGGATAGGAGATGAGGGCTGGAGATAGGGGAAGAGATGGGTGCTGCAGATAGGGGAAGAGATGGGTGCTGGAGATAAGGGAAGAGATGGGTGCTGCAGATAGGGGAAGAGATGAGTGCTGGAGATAGGGGAAGAGATGGGTGCTGGAGATAAGGGAAGAGATGGGTGCTGCAGATAGGGGAAGAGATGGGTGCAGGAGATAGGGGAAGAGATGAGTGCTGGAGATAGGGGAAGAGATGGGTGCTGGAGATAAGGGAAGAGATGGGTGCTGCAGATAGGGGAAGAGATGGGTGCAGGAGATAGGGGAAGAGATGGGTGCAGGAGATAGGGGAAGAGATGGGTGCTGGAGATAAGGGAAGAGATGGGTGCTGGAGATAGGGGAAGAGATGGGTGCTGGAGATAGGGGAAGAGATGGATGCTGGAGATAGGGGAAGAGATGGGTGCTGGAGATAGGGGAAGAGATGGGTGCTGGAGACTATATAGGAGTTGAATGCTGGGGATAGGAGAGAGAAGGTAGATGGTAGAGATAGGTATGGAAACCAATTCTTGGGAGACTCTTGGAAATTATAACTGGGGATATATGACCATATGATTGACTGAGATAGTAGAAGACATGAGGGTTTGAGATGAGAGACATAAATGGTAGGGATAGGCAAGAAGGTGGGGACTTGGGACAGGAGTGGAGATGACTGGTAGGGATAGGAAGGGAATTGAGTGTTGGGGACAGAAGAGATGACTGTGTGTGGAAGATGATGAGTGATGGGGACTGGAGAGGATATAAGAACGCTGGAGGCAGAGGAAACAGCGGGGAGAGAGAGAGAGAGAGAGAGAGAGAGAGAGAGAGAGAGAGAGAGAGAGAGAGAGAGAGAGAGAGAGAGAGAGAGAGAGAGAGAGAGAGAGAGAGAATGAGAGAATGAGAGACAGAGATCGAGGACGGCGAAGAAAAGAAAAGCGAAGAGACATACCCGAAACAATGAGGAGGTGATGGGAGGTGAACGTCAAGGACGAAGGGAGGGGAAAAAAAGAGAAAGAAAAAATGGAATAAAATGGTCGTGGGTGAGGAGCATCACACACCTCTGCCCAGAGACGTCCTCAGAGATGGTAATATGTCTCCCAAGGACACTTGGGACGTGAGTACACTCCTGTACCAACCACCCCATCAAGGCTCCCCACACTCCCTTTATGATCCATTGGCTCGTGTCATACGAGTGGAAAGAACACTGGAAAAAGAAATAGTACTGTCACTGCCCTGCTACGACAAGCACTGCTGGCACTGTCGGTCACTACAGCCGACAGTACCACACTACACAACACTGCCACCACAACACACCACAGTACACAACACTGCCACCTCACCACACCACACCACACAACACCACAACACACCACACCACACAACACTGCTACCACAACACACCACACCACACCACACTGCCACCACAACACACCACACCACACAACACTGTCACCACAACACACCACACCACACCACACTGCCACCACAACACACCACACCACACCACACTGCCACCACAACACACCACACCACACAACACTGCCACCACAACACACCACACCACACCACACTGCCACCACAACACACCACACCACACAACACTGCCACCACACCACACCACACAACACTGCCACCACACCACACCACACCACACAACACTGCCACCACACCACACCACACCACACAACACTGCCACCACAACACACCACACCACACCACACTGTCACCACAACACACCAGACCACACAACACTGCCACCACACCACACCACACCACACAACACTGCTAACACAACACACCACAGTACACAACACTGCCACCACAACACACCACACCACACAACACTGCCACCACAACACACCACACCACAACACACCAACATCACGAGAAATGCAACAGCCCTGGCGATACACATGCCAGATCATCACACAAACACAGCAGTCATCACTATATATACCTTACCCCTGGCCACCACAACCACCACACCATCACCATCATATACACTTTCACATGACACCACTACTAATACTGTCATCATCACTACCACATAGCACTACATACCCTGTCACATTCACACCATCACTATCACTCTCACCATCACTACCACACAGCACTACATACCCTGTCACATTCACACCATCACTATCACAGTCATCGTCACTACCACATAGCACTACATACCCTGTCACATTCACACCATCACTGTCACAGTCACCATCACTACCACACAGCATCACATACCCTGTCACATTCACACCATCACTGTCACAGTCACCATCACTACCACACAGCATCACATACCCTGTCACATTCACACCATCACTGTCACAGTCACCATCACTACCACACAGCATCACATACCTTGTCACATTCACACCATCACTGTCACAGTCACCATCACTACCACACAGCACCACATACCCTGTCACATTCACACCATCACTATCAATGTTACCATCACCACTTCACAGAGTCACATACCCTACCACATCACACCACCATCACCACAACCTTACCAACATCATATCCTCTTTTTAACCACTTTTTTTTTTCAACCCTTCTTGATTATACAGATTTCAAAATCCTCATTCGACGTGTCGCTTACTAATCCTCCCCTTTGTTTCTGTACTGCCCCTTATCTGCTTCCTTCACCTCTTCCTCTCCTTTGTTACTCTTATCAGAACTTCTTTTCAACTCAACGTTAGCTAAAGATATCTCCTAGCTTATAACTTTCACAGTAAATAAGCATTTCACTTCGTGTTTCCCCAGTTTACTTCTTCATTCCACTGCATTTGGTTCTTACATCACTGGTGCCCTATTTAATTTTTCTTCTCATTTTCTTTGAATCAATTCTTATATATCTTAAAGATTTTGTTCTATAAGTTCATTACTTACAATATCTTTATGTCACTTCGCTTTTTTCTTTAACTCATTTCTTATTTAGATTCCTTTTCTTTATCTTTTGAAATATATTGTTTCCTTTCTACAGACTGTGTTTAAGATTATATTTCACCTATGCTCCCTCCTTTTATCTTCCTTTCTCTTCTTCCCACCCTCCTTTCACTTCCAAGGTGTATCTCCCTTCCCTTCTGTTACCTCTACGGAGTTTCCCTTTCCGTCTGAACACTTCAAGATGTCTCTCCCTTCCTTCTGTTACTTCCAAGATGTCCCTTCCTACTTTCCTCCCTTCTTAGGCTGTCCTCCTCTTCCATTCTCCCTCCTGTTTCAAGATGTTCCTCCCTTCCTCCTGTCACTTCCAAGAACGCCCCATCCTAGTCCCCCTTTCCTTACAAGGTGTCCTTCTCTTCCTCCCTTCCTCCTGTCACATCCAAGACGTCCCATCCTAGTCCCCCTTTCCTTACAAGGCGTCCTTCTCCTCCCTTCCTCCTGTCACATCCAAGACGTCCCATCCTAGTCCCCCTTCCTTACAAGTGTCCTTCACTTCCTCCCTTCCTCTTGTCACTTCCAAGAACGCCCCATCCAAGTCCCCCTTCCTTACAAGGCGTCCTTCTCTTCCTCCCTTCCTCCTGTCACTTCCAAGACGTCCCATCCTAGTCCCCCTTCCTTACAAGGCGTCCTTCTCTTCCTCCCTTCCTCCTGTCACTTCCAAGACGTCCCATCTTAGTCCCCCTTCCTTACAAGATGTCCTTCTCTTCCTCCCTTCCTCCTGTCACTTCCAAGACGTCCCATCCAAGTCCCCCTTCCTTACAAGTGTCCTTCACTTCCTCCCTTCCTCTTGTCACTTCCAAGAACGCCCCATCCAAGTCCCCCTTTCCTTACAAGGTGTCCTTCTCTTCCTCCCTTCCTCCTGTCACTTCCAAGACGCCCCATCCAAGTCCCCCCTTCCTTACAAGATGTCCTTCTCTTCCTCCCTTCCTCCTGTCACTTCCAAGACGTCCCATCCTAGTCCCCCTTCCTTACAAGATGTCCTTCTCTTCCTCCCTCTTTCCTATCACTTCCAAGACGTCCCTTCCCTCTCAAGGCCTTTTCCCTCCCGTCCGTGTCACTCTCCTGAACTCCGTCAAGTTTGAATTCCCGCCCGACTATCTATTGTTTTTCATACTGGTTGTCTCTTTGTTATTGGGGCATCACGTGTGTGTTAAGGGACATAGGAAGGTCTTTTGTTCAGCCATCTGGGTCAGAGGCTCCGAGAGAGAGCTATTGTTGCCGCCCGCTGTCTATTGTACTTTCTTCCTACGTCCGTCAGTCCGTCCGTCATTGCCACTACCTCCCCACCCTCCCATGCACACCTCATTGTCTCATACCTAAAGCGCTGCAGTAAATGCTTCGCTTGGGTCGCCGCTGGAGGAAAGGGATCGAGACGGTCGTCCACAAGGGTAAACGCCAGCATATTTTGTTCCACCTGGCGAAGGAGACGCTATCTTAAAAGAGATCATCATCTTTTATTGTCACTGTTTACATGCGTTTACATGAGCAAGACAGACAACAGGAGGCCTGACTGACCCACGACTCGGTTGCCTGGCAAAAAGAAAAAAAAAAGACACAAAATGTAATTCCATTCATCAGTTTTTTAAGCCGCACATTAGCCTTCTACTGTCCCCGTTACTGCTGTCGTTTATATAATTTAGTTCTGGCGTTTTTCCCTGGTATATAAGATATGGAACTTATAGTTCTACTTAATCTAATCTTATAATTGAACTCCTGTAGCTTCAAGGCTGCGCCACAAACAGTAGCAGGGAAATGATGGACACTTTTATAGTGAAAGGTTCCACAACGACACTGTACCCCCATTTCGTGCAATGAGGATGTCACAACTTCGCTGAAGGAGACTTTTCACTCACGGTGTATCCAGCGATCAGGCGGAATCCGGTAACGCCTGCTATATAATGTATAAAATGCTATTCATTATATAACTCCAGGACCCCATTCACGGAATCTTTGCAGCTCAAGATGGCGCTACATATAGTAGGAGGGAAATGACAGCTAAAGAGTGTTGATGTGAATGAATGAGGTTAATTCTTCCAGTGTTCCTGGCGCTACCTCGCCAAAGCGGGAAAGGGTAAACAAGTAAATAAATGATAATGATAATGATAAAAGTAATAATGATAATAATGATAATATTAGTAATGATAGAAATGATAATGATAATAATCATAATGATAATAATAATAATAATAATAATAATAATAATAATAATAATAATAATAATAATAATAATAATAATAATAATGATAGTGACTATAATAATGCCAATGAAATAACATTATCATCATTATCATTATTATCATTATCATTATTATTATTATCATTATTATTATTATCATTATGATTATCATTATTATCATTATCATTAATATTATTATTACTATTATCATTATCATTATTATTGTGTTGTTGTGTTGTTATCATCATTATTATTTTTTATGATTATCATTATTATGATCATTATCATTATCATCATTATCACTATTGCTGTTCATCTCATCTCAAAAGCCTCCCAGTGTGGCATGTAACAAGGCAGTTCGTACCATCTGTGGCATCTCACGTCTCCAGCCACACTTATGTTTACCATCACACAAGGCCACTCAACTGATCTCGGTCACCCAGCGGGCCCCAAGTCCATCCGATATTTCTTGTGTGTATCACTTATTATTCTCTAAGGACTGACTGCCTAGTTCCTTGTGTACAGCATCCTCCTGTTCAAGCACTGTTGTCGACACGAGAGAATGACTCCTTCCCCAAGACTTCAGTGGCTTAACACATGTCACTTCTCCTTCCCAGTATCCCAGAATCGCTGTATGACTTTCTTGGTGCCACACAGGCCTCACACTCACCCTTGGTGACTGTTCGTTAGTCAAGATTACCCCCTTGTTATCTGGATGATGTCGAGGCTAAAGTTGTGGCATTAGAGTTGATCGTGCGATTACCATCCTGAGCGAGGGAGAGTGATAACGCCATGGTGGGGGTCTACCCTGCTCTGTAGAGCTCTATGTCTCAGCTCTGTGTTGTCTGGGAAGTCTTGCTCTACGACGCCGTTTCCCCTCGTTCCAACGCGAGGGCATTCGTCGAAGTCGGTCCTACGTGAGGTTCCAGGGGTTCCCCAAGGTGCTTGCTTCCAGGCCGTGCATGTCCTTCCAGTCTCACGACCTCAGGGAAAAGAGGAGTTTTACACCTTCAGCCCACCAACACGCTAGGTCATCAGAGTTCTTGTGATGTTATCATCTCCGTCTGTTCGTCATGGACGTCTTAATCTTTCGCTCCGCCCTACGTCGGGATATCAACCCTTCCACAAACTGGATTCCGGTCTTCGTTGCGTCTACAGCGCGCGAGGCCGCTCCTCCAGCTCCCCCTCGAACAAGACGATCATTCTCTTATTGCCGTCGTCCACAATCCAACAAGGTCGACCTCCTCTCTGCTGCCGTGGTCTGCCCTCTCGCCCTACACCTGCGCTGGACTCACCGTGTCCTCAATTATCCAACTTTTGTACGCTCGAACTCATCATTTCCTCCTCCGCCTCTAATGAAATACCTCTTTCGTCGCTGCCGCTTGCGTCATTTTCCTTTGGGTTTCCCACACAAGCAATTGTTCATAAAGTCCGTCATGTTGCCTACTGCGTTTCATTATTCCCTCCATGTTGCACTTCTTGGATCCTGCTCGCGAGCTTGTGGTTATCCAGTGGGTTGTAGATACGGAAAGGGATTCTATGTATAGTGAAGACGAAGGCATTGCTTGCATAAAGGCCTAAGGGGAATTTCAGTATTGTCCAGTCTTACAAACCCACGACTCTCTCTCTCTCTCTCTCTCTCTCTCTCTCTCTCTCTCTCTCTCTCTCTCTCTCTCTCTCCTGTCGCAGCGAAGTCCCTTCTCCTCCTCCTCCTCCTTCCCCCTTCATCTGTCTTCTGCCACCTCCACCTCTCTCCCACAGTCCTCCAGTCACAGACGTTACCACATCCATGTTCAATGTTGTCCCTTCGTACTACCCATGTCCCGCCCAGCGCTCTGTAACCATCCCAACTCTCTATCCCCCACCTCCTTCCTCTTCCTTCTTTGCTGCGTAACCCCCCTATTATATTCTGTGCCACATGACGGCATCAGAAACCAGCGGTATCTTGGTGTTTTCTCTCGTATCTTGTGTGTCTCCCTCAAAGTAGAAGATTCGGCATCTTATCCCTTCCTTCCAGGAGCAGGGTTCTCACACCTACGTCGCTCCTGCATATTCTAAGCATCGACCCAGCCTCGCTCCTGTATATGCTTACGGTGCATATCATAAGGTCCCACACGCCTGGCTCGTTTGCTTTTGATATTAGAGGTTTCAAACTGTTCGATATTGGGATCTTCTGAGAGCGATGAGGGAGCTCGTCTATCGTGTCTAGATAGGGTATTGAAGGGCTAGTCGTTCGTGTCTAGATAGAGTACTGAGAGGCTTGTCATTCGTGTCTAGATAGGGTACTGAGAGGAATTGTCTTTCGTGTCTAGATAGGGTATTGAAGGGCTAGTTTTTCGTGTCTAGATAGGGTACTGATGGGCCAGTCTTTCGTGTCTAGATAGGGTACTGATGGTCCTGTCATTCGTGTCTAGATAGGGTACTGATTGGCTAGTCTTTCGTGTCTAGATAGGGTGCTGATGGTCCTGTCATTCGTGTCTAGATAGGGTACTGAGAGGCTTGTCATTCGTGTCTAGATAGGGTACTGATTGGCTAGTCTTTCGTGTCTAGATAGGGTGCTGATGGTCTTGTCATTCGTGTCTAGATAGGGTACTGAGGGGCCAGTCTTTCGTGTCCAGATAGGGTATTGATGGTCTTGTCATTCGTGTCTAGATGCACTTATAAACGTAACTTTCTCATGGCCAGTTTCTAACCCAGGACCCCCTTTTCTGGGGGCCGCTGCAACTTCAGGTCTGCGCTCCACTCAGAAGCAGGGAAATGATGAACTCCTTTGGAGGCAGAAGGTTCTTAACGAGACTCTTTCTCCTTTTAAACCACTGACGACCATTCAGCCTCGTTGGTGGTGATGTAACCACAGGGAGACGAAGTCTATTCAAACAGCAACAGTCCACTGGATCGTAACGAAGGTGTCTGTGGTTGTGGTAGATATAGAAACTCATGGATGAGTGTGGTACGAGTCGAGAAATACTCATGAGTGTCGAAGAGACACATCTGTAAGCTTTTCATACAGCTATGGAGGTGCAGATGATGTCAATCATTAATATGAAGTGAAATATGTATTAGATCAGCGCTTAATTAAACGTATCTATGGTACTGCTTTGAACTATCCTGATTGGTAAATCATTCGACATGTTAACAATCCTGTTGAAGAGAGAGTAATTCACCTCATTCGAGATAAAACGTTTGACCACGAGTTTGTACCCATTACTAAGAGTAAAACTAAACGTATATATCCTTAAATATCTTGTTAGATAGATAGATAGATAGACAGAGGCTGTCGAAGTCTCTTATGATTTTGAATACCTGTATTGGATCACTTCTTATCCTTCTCTATTTTCAAGACATAGAATTATGTCATTCAGTCGCCTGCCTTAACATCTATCTGTGTCTCACTCCAGGAATCATCTTTGTAACTGGCCTCTCTACTCCCTCCCCTTCTGTCTATGTCTCTCCTCAAGTTGGATGACCCAAAGTGAAAAGTGAACACAAAATTCAAGAGGAGGACGCAAGACTTGACTCGTAAGAGAGAGAGAGAGAGAGAGAGAGAGAGAGAGAGAGAGAGAGAGAGAGAGAGAGAGAGAGAGAGAGAGAGAGAGAGAGAGAGAAGAGTTTCCCTAGACATAAATTCTAAAACCCAGCTTAATAATCCAAGAATTTTGTTCGCTTTACTCTTCATGCTTCTGTGCATCGCTTACTTAGCTTTAAGTCACTAGAGATTATCACACCCAAGTCTTTTTCCTTATTTTTCTTTCGAATTCAAGTCTCTCGAAAAATTATCCTCGCTCTTTCCAAGTCACTGGCTAACGAATTTCAGTCTAGGGAAAATTAACTTTATTGTTTAATACGATTCACTCGTGCGACCCCATGTTGAACATTGTGTTCAGTTCTGGTCATCCTACTTGAAGAAAGACATAGAGAGAATGGAGAGAGAATAGAGGCGTGCCACCAAGATGATCCCACACTGAGAATCAAATCCTACAAGAGCCGATTCAACGACTCGAATCTGTTTACATTATAAGAGAGAAGGTTAAGAGGGAGGCGAGCTACCACAATGATCCCGGACTGAGAATCAAATCCTACAAGAGCTGATTCAACGACTTGAATCTGTTTGAATTATAAGAGAGAAGGTTAAGAGGGATCTAATGCAGGTACTTAAAACCATTAAAGGTTTCGATAATCTTGATCTAAAGAGTTATTTAAGGAATAGATTCGTCTGTTTTCACTCGTCGTAATGGTTACAAACTCGTGGGCAAACAGAGTACCTCAAATGAGGCGAAGTACTTTTTCTACAACAGGATTGTTAATATATCTAATTATTTGCTAACTACAGCAGTGTAAAGCAGGACCATACATATGTTTATGTATCAATTTGATATAGATGTCGCCTCAAACTCTTTCTTTCTTTCAAACTATTCACCATTTCCCGCATTAGCAAGGTAGCGTTAAGAACAGAGGACTGGGCCTCTGAGGGAATATCCTCACCTGGCCCCCTTCTCTGCTCCTTCTTTTGGAAAATCAAAAATTATTTGCGCTTCCTTAGCAACACGACAAATTCACATATAGATCATCTTCTTTGAAACTACTCTGTTTGTCTTTCTACTCCTACTACATTCACCCATAACTATCTGTTCTCTTAAACAACCACAAACAACCTCTTTGTAACCAACTGGTCTGTTGTATGAATTCAGTTGTATTCAGTTGTATTCAGACCTGAACAATATTGTTGAAAACCATGATGGCAATTGTTTCCGATGAGAATTATTCATTAAGTAGTTGTCATCTGAATAGTTTACAGTCATATCCCAAATGATGGTTTTTCATAAGTTTACTAACTACAAACGTTTAGCTAATTGAACGATAATTTCCAGACACGTACGTATTACCTTTTCTTTGAATATCGTTGTAACACAGGCAAACTTCCATTCCTCTAAGGCCAACAACCACAAACCAGTGAATCTTTATTGCAAAACAGCGTTCGACAGAAATGATCTCTCGTAGCGTAAGCCCTAGGGAAACGTTTGCAACGTTCAAAGAACGTTTGAAACTTTCTACGAACGTTTGGAACGTTCCAAGAACTTTAGCAACGTTCAAAGAACATTTGTCACTTTCTAGGAACATTTGGAACTTTCTAAGAACTTTAGCAACGTTCAAAAAACGTTTGAAACTTTCTAAGAACGTTTGGAACGTTCTAAGAGCTTTAGCAACGTTCAAAAAACGTTTGAAACTTTCTAGGAACGTTTGGAACGTTCTAAGATCTTTAGCAACGTTCAAAAAACGTTTGAAACTTTCTAGGAACGTTTGGAACGTTCTAAGAACTTTAGAAACGTTCAAAAAACGTTTGAAATTTTCTAAGAACGATTGGAACGTTCTAAGAACTTTAGCAACGTTCAAAAAACGTTTGAAACTTTCTAGGAACGTTTGGAACGTTCTAAGACCTTTAGGAACGTTCAAAGAACGTTCGGAACTTTCTAGGAACGTTTGGAACTTTCTAGGACCGTTTCAAGTACAAATGATTATCATCCGAAACACGACCACTCAACAGCTCTCGCTACATGACCCTACAGAAATGATGACCAAACAGACTGATAACTAATTATGTTACTGTGATGACCAGACAAGTTGATAACGAATTATGTTACTGTGATGACCAGACAAGATGATAACTAATTATGTTACTATGATGACCAGACAGACATAACTAACTATGTTACTGTGATGACCAGACAGACTGATAACTAATTATGTTACCGTTATGACCAGACAAGTTGATAACTAATTATGTTACTATGATGACCAGACAGACTGATAACTAATTATGTTACTGTGATGACCAGACAAGTTGATAACTAATTATGTTACTGTGATGACCAGACAGACTGATAACTAATTATGTTACTGTGATGACCAGACAAGTTGATAACTAATTATGTTACTCACCTCACCTTACCCCTTCCCCAAGGAGGCAAGTGGAGTTCTGATAGCGCGTCCATCACTCACAATCGCCTACGAGGCTTCGAGGAAATTAATCTTCGCTATTGCAAAATAGTTACACTGTGAAAACCTCTGGTCATGTGTGTGTTTATATATATTTTCTGAAGGTTATGTTCGTTGTAATATACCCGCCATTATTGTTCTTCCTTCACTATACGTTGTATAATATCCAGGTGCTGATTACCAGTCACTATATATATATATATATATATATATATATATATATATATATATATATATATATATATATATATATATATATATATATATATATATATATATTCCTATGAGTGCACGAGGAAAATGAAACACGAAAAGTTCCCAAGTGCACTTTCGTGTAATAATCACATCATCAGGGGAGACACAAGAGAGGAATATAACAGTCAGTTGATATACATCGAAGAGACGAAGCTAGGACGCCATTTGGTAAACATGTTTACCAAATGGCATGTTTGGTAAACATGTCTCTTCGATGTATATCAACTGACTGTTATATTCCTCTCTTGTGTCTCCCCTGATGATGTGATTATTACACGAAAGTGCACTTGGGAACTTTTCGTGTTTCATTTTCCTCGTGGACTCATAGGAATATCTTGATCACGCGCAAAATTGTGATCCTTTCCAATATATATATATATATATATATATATATATATATATATATATATATATATATATATATATATATATAGATATATATATATATATATATATATACATATATATATATATTGGAAATGATCACGAATGAGCACGCGGTCAAGTATATTCCTATGAGTCAACGGGGACATGAAACACGAAAAGTTCCAAAGTGCACTTTCGTGTAATAATCACATCATCTGGGGAGACACAAGAGAGAAATATGACAGTCAGTTGATATACAACGAAGAGACGTAGCTAGGACGCCATTTGGTAAACAAGTGACTACCCAAGTGAAGGTCGGGTGAGTTCAAGTCAGGTAAGAAGCGTATCATAAATTTGTCATTTGGACAAGAAGGGGAATTGTTTACAAATTTTATCAACAATAAAGCTATCCAATTTGTGTAAACCTTCACTAATATTAATACTAATCTTCTATTATCAAATACACAAAGAATTGTAACAATATATATATTAGTGAAGGTTTATACAAATTGGATAGCTTTATTGTTGATAAAATTTGTAAACAGTTTCCCTTCTTGACCAAATGAGTTTATAATACGCTTGTTGGCAGACTCGAACGCACCCGACCTCCATTCGGGTAGTCACTTGTTTACCAAATGGCGTCCTAACTACGTCTCTTCGTTGTATATCAAGTGACTGTTATATTTCTCTCTTGTGTCTCCCCTGATGATGTGATTATTACACGAAAGTGCACTTGGGAACTTATCGTGTTTCATTTTCCCCGTGGACTCATAGGAATATACATATATATATATATATATATATATATATATATATATATATATATATATATATATATATATATATATATAAATGTGAATAAGAGCAAGGTTATTAGGTACAGTAGGGTTGAGGGTCAAGTCAATTGGGAGGTGAGTTTGAATGGAGAAAAACTGGAGGAAGTGAAGTGTTTTAGATATCTGGGAGTAGATCTGGCAGCGGATGGAACCATGGAAGCGGAAGTGGATCATAGGGTGGGGGAGGGGGCGAAAATTCTGGGAGCCTTGAAGAATGTGTGGAAGTCGAGAACATTATCTCGGAAAGCAAAAATGGGTATGTTTGAAGGAATAGTAGGTTCCAACAATGTTGTATGGTTGCGAGGCGTGGGCTTTGGATAGAGTTGTGTGCAGGAGGATGGTTGTGCTGGAAATGAGATGTTTGAGGACAATGTGTGGTGTGAGGTGGTTTGATCGAGTAAGTAACGTAAGGGTGAGAGAGATGTGTGGAAATAAAAAGAGCGTGGTTGAGAGAGCAGAAGAGGGTGTTTTGAAATGGTTTGGGCACATGGAGAGAATGAGTGAGGAAAGATTGACCAAGAGGATATATGTGTCGGAGGTGGAGGGAACGAGGAGAAGAGGGAGACCAAATTGGAGGTGGAAAGATGGAGTGAAAGAGATTTTGTGTGATCGGGGCCTGAACATGCAGGAGGGTGAAAGGAGGGCAAGGAATAGAGTGAATTGGAGCGATGTGGTATACAGGGGTTGACGTGCTGTCAGTGGATTGAATCAGGGCATGTGAAGCGTCTGGGGTAAACCATGGAAAGCTGTGTAGGTATGTATATTTGCGTGTGTGGACGTATGTATATACATGTGTATAGGGGTGGGTTGGGCATTTCTTTCGTCTGTTTCCTTGCGCTACCTCGCAAACGCGGGAGACAGCGACAAAGCAAAAAAAAAAAAAAAAAAAAAATATATATATATATATATATATATATATATATATATATATATATATATATATATATATATATATTAGACTGAGCCTGATATCCATCTTATCGATCGTCCTTTAAGGGTGGATGAACAGCTGGGTTGACTGCGGACCGACTGCCGCAGCCAGGATTCGAACCCATGCGCTCGATCCTGTGCGGCCCCTGAATGCGTCACGGTTAGAAACCGCAATGGTTTTACATACTGATCACTAATCACTTTAGTCGCTATGAATGATATTCATCTTGATATTCACTACTCACTATATATGCAATGTTTCCACCACATTATGCACCATTTAGTGTTTGCAGCAATATGATCTCCATATCATCTCCTTAATGGAGGAATGCTTCAGACATTTTGTCCATCGTATATTGCTAGATCCACACAATATTGTTCATCCGTCCAAATACATCTCACTCTGTCCATCAATGTATTTAGAAGTTGCCATATACTGCAGAAGTACCACTGTGTTACTCATCAGTTCAATATATGGTTTTCCGTTCTCCGGTCCTGTTACTCACTTCACTCGCATATCTCTTACGGTAATTCTTATCATGAGTCATGAGTCACCGATGGCTGAATGACTGACAGATGAATACAGGCAAGAAAGACACACTTCAAAGCTCTGTATAACCCATTTCCAAGGCACTCGATTCATTCCTAACCACGACCCACACACGAGCTGTAAGGCTACTTCAAAGATTTTCCCAAATCATAACCATAAGAAACGGGTTTTCACAATCGTGAATCATTCACAAGATCTATATTATAAGGTATTCAGTTGTATGTATTGTATTGCCTGTGGCACTCTTTTTCAATTGCTTCACTTGACTGTTTCGAGACAAAGTGAACCACGAGCTATTGAGACAAAAGACATTCGCCCCAGTCGTGTTTACACTCACGCGAACGAGACGCGAATGCTCAACTGATTCACTTTACAGGAATTTGAGTCAATATCGCGTTCACAAAAGCGATCAGCGTCTCTCCACGTACAAAAGGAATATATCACTTACGAGCTGTACTCTGCACTTCCTCTCTCTTGCCTCATACGAAGTGCAGTGGGTAGGACTGAGGATTTGATAACATTGTACTGGCAGTCTGGCGGCACCACGTAACAACTCAACTGGCAGTTTGACCATCAAACAGATAGTTTCACTGGGGTCGCACTTAACCATTTGATGACGGATGTCTCGATTTCTGTTGTGAATTGCAAGGGGTAACTTAAAACAACTTATCAATCAATGGTGTTTTGTTGAATTTTTCGTTGCCACAGCTGGACGAGGCTTGCAATGATCTGTGTTGGTAAGATTACTGCGTCTGGCCAACGGATTTCAACTGACGTATACAGAAGCATGATCCATCAACGTAATGAAAGGGGAAACGAGTGACGGTGTGGAAACGGACGTATCGATCGTTTGCTTAATAAAAGTAATTGACCTTGGTCCCTCCAGTGCACTAACTATTGTCCACGGTCACATTCAACTAGACGTACCCCACTGCACGCCAGTAAGACACACAGGCAAGCGAACGTACACACGCATAGACGGCACACAGATCCACAACCAAGATTATATACACCTCTTTAAGGTCGTCCTTTTAGGATAATCTGAATCTCTTTTCTACGCCTACCACACCCATCTATGTGGTTCTGTTCTCTCTTCTATGCCTACCACACCCATCTATGTGGTTCTGTTCTCTCTTCTATGCCTACCACACCCATTTATGTGGTTCTGTTCTCTCTTCTATGCCTACCACACCCATTTATGTGGTTCTGTTCTCTCTTCTATGCCTACCACACCCATCTATGTGGTTCTGTTCTCTCTTCTATGCCTACCACACCCATTTATGTGGTTCTATTCTCTCTTCTATGCCTACCACACCCATTTATGTGGTTCTGTTCTCTCTTCTATGCCTACCACACCCATTTATGTGGTTCTGTTCTCTCTTCTATGCCTACCACACCCATTTATGTGGTTCTGTTCTCTCTTCTATGCCTACCACACCCATCTATGTGGTTCTGTTCTCTCTTCTATGCCTACCACACCCATCTATGTGGTTCTGTTCTCTCTTCTATGCCTACCACACCCATTTATGTGGTTCTGTTCTCTCTTCTATGCCTACCACGCCCATTTATGTGGTTCTGTTCTCTCTTCTATGCCTACCACACCCATTTATATGGTTCTGTTCTCTCTTCTATGCCTACCACACCCATCTATGTGGTTCTGTTCTCTCTTCTATGCCTACCACACCCACTTATATGGTTCTGTTCTCTCTTCTATGCCTACCACACCCATTTATGTGGTTCTGTTCTCTCTTCTATGCCTACCACACCCATCTATGTGGTTCTGTTCTCTCTTCTATGCCTACCACACACATTTATGTGGTTCTGTTCTCTCTTCTATGCCTACCACACCCATTTATGTGGTTCTGTTCTCTCTTCTATGCCTACCACACCCATTTATATGGTTC
Source organism: Panulirus ornatus (assembly GCF_036320965.1). Classification (NCBI taxonomy): domain Eukaryota; kingdom Metazoa; phylum Arthropoda; class Malacostraca; order Decapoda; family Palinuridae; genus Panulirus; species Panulirus ornatus. Next base: position 12,651,783 of record NC_092272.1, read on the forward strand.
TGTTCTCTCTTCTATGCCTACCACACCCATCTATGTGGTTCTGTTCTCTCTTCTATGCCTACCACACCCATTTATGTGGTTCTGTTCTCTTCCGGTATCACAAAAGCCTCGTCAGGACCCGATGGTCTGGTATCGTTTGAATTCATTTGCATTCATTCGTTCGTTTGTATTCATCTGTACCCATTCTCAAACCCAAACCGAAATGAATTATATACTCCGTCACGCGACAGTGGTGATACATGTCTTCATGTATTGCCGAATTACGTATAAGGTTGCTGATATCGCTGTGTTGGGTCTGGATCGTGTGTACCGGATTCGCTCTGTTGGGTCTGGGACGTGTGTACCGAACCCGCTGTGTTGGGTCTCGGGTGTGTGTGCTAGACCTGCTGTGTTGGGTTTAGGACGTGTGTACCGGACCTGCTGTGTTGCGTCTTGGGTGTGTGTGCTAGACCTACTGTGTTGCGTCTGGGGTGTGTGTGCTAGACCTGCTGTGTTGCGTCTGGGGTGTGTGTGCTAGACACGCTGTGTTGGGTCTGGGGTATGTTTGCTAGACCCGCTGTGTTGGGTCTGGGTCGTGTGTACCTTACCCGCTCTGTTGGGTCTGGGGTGTGTGTTCTGGACCCTCTGTGTTGTGTCTGGGACGTGTGTACCGGACCCGCTCTGTTGGATCTGGGCCTTGTGTGTCCTGTACCGGCTGTGTTGAAACTGGGACGTGTGTATCCTGGACCCGCTCTGTTGGGTCTGAAATCCCACAACCAACCCTGCGTCAACCTCTGGGACCACCCGACGCGTCCTAATATCAAAGAGACACCGCAGCTGCGTCACACGATACACAAAAAAAGGAACACAAAGGAATTCAGACAGCAGCAACAAAACCACTGGGTCCTGTCGAGAATGTTTGTGATAACTGGAACATACAGACTAGCGCACTGTGATGATGAGATGGGTCTGGTCGTGCACGACATCTCACTGCATCAAGGAGGAGGTTTGATCAATGCCGTCAAAGTCATCCTATAATACTGGCTATTTTGTGTTGCCTATTGCACAGCTTGGTAGATCCTGCAACATTCCTAGTCTATCTACCCAAGCCTCGCTTATTAGGATCCAACTCCCCTTAATAAAATCTCAATCTTTCCCTATGTTCTGCATCCAATTCGAGTCTTATAGCCAGATCACTCCAATGTTGATATGGACGACTGGTTCTATCTGTTCTTAGCGTCCACTACAATATCTTCAACTTCATTTCACTCTCGTTATTTGGGAGAGAAATTACATAGATAAGCTACGAGTGTGCGAAATATCGTAGGGTGTGTGTGGGTGCGGTAGGCATAATACGCAATGCGTATAGAGGGGCTATGGGAAGAAGGACATGTACGCGGTGGGAAGATCTGAAACAAGGTGGTGGAGGAGAGATGATACGCTGAACCAACCAGGAAACAGCGATCAGTGATGAAAAAATAATCTTTAGTTGGATGAAATGTCTTGAATAAAGAGTTAAAAAGATGGTCAATATATTTTTCGTTGAGTTTTGGGTGACTTTACCAGTTATTTATTTCATCATATTTACACATATTTCAGTCACTCATTCCATCTGGTTTTGCACAAACATTAGACAGATAGCTAGCTTCTATTCGTCACACACACACACACACACACACACACACACACACACACACACACACACACAGTAAAACCTCGATTTAACGGACTTTGGAAAGAACGGATGCTGTCCGCCAACCCCGATAAAGTAATCCTTATCAAAATAATTCGACACCTGGCACAAGAACCAACTGGCGGCAGTTGTACGCAGATTTCATCATGAATTACATTAACCTAGCAACTGGCCATGAAGTGTCAGAGTATCATAAACATTTTCGTGCATTTAAGGAAATCAAGATATGAGAACAGTACTGGAATATGACCCAAGCTAAAAAACTCGATTCTTTTAATCCTCTTGTTGCCTTTGATCCTCCTTAAACACAATCCTCTCCTAGGAAGAGACTACTGGAGCATCACTGCTCCTCAGATTCGAAACCAAAGTAATCCTGGGACACCACTATTGATCACAGCAACATATGCTCCTCTATCGAACACAGGCAGTGCGTGATGGTAATTTAGATTACATTATTCACGTTAGTTTATGTTGTTAGTATCATAGTAACGAAATTTCTGAGCATAGATACAGACATTACTGAGTATAATACATCATAAACCAACCGGATTTAACGAACAATTGGTATAAATGAACACACTTCTCACCTTTATATGTTCGTTAAATCGAGGCTGTTGGATTTTGGAGCCAAACTTAATTTGGTTTGAAGCGATTCTATTCTCATTTTCTTGGATGAGTTTTAAAGAGAAACTATTGTAACTTTTTTCTTCTTTCTAGCATACCTAATTATATTTGTCGGTGGGTTGAGATAGTTAGTGTATGGTGTTTAAACAACACTTCTTTTGTGGTATTATATTGTACGGTAACATTTCAGTTTATTATCAAACTTTAGTCAAACTTTTACAAAACATATCATCGATATAATCTATAAATGCAATGAGATTTTCGAATTTGATTCGATTCACATTTACTAGGATTAGAGTCTTCGCTCTCTCTGTGAACTTTGCTAAGTATTTGTAATAAATGTTAGCGATGCTCATGGTAAGTCCTTATATTCTTTAATCACTTGACATGAGTTTGAATGCGATTCGATTTCGTCCATATTCATGACGGAGCCTTTTTAATTCTTTTAAAGTGTGGGTGGAAGATAGGAAGAAGAGGAGGGACATGGGAATTGACAGTTTGAGTCGAAGGAGAAGACTGAAGAGTGTACAAGTGTATGGTGTAAGAATTTTCATGCGTGTGGGTGATTTTCGCCAAAGGTGTTCTTGGTGTCTTATCTACATACCCCTGGCAGACTGGGGGTGTGTATGTGTTCATGTTGAATCTTTGGTTTTTGAAGGAATTCACTAAGGTGGGAGCCTCCCTGTGTACTTTGATGGTTCGAGGGAACTAAAGGTGATCCATGTTTTTCACCTGTCTGTCTTTCTGCCTTTCTATCCATCTGTCTGTCTGTCTGTCTGTCTGTCTGTCTCTCTCTCTCTCTCTCTCTCTCTCTCTCTCTCTCTCTCTCTCTCTCTCTCTCTCTTTTACAAAGGTATATCAAACTCTGTTTCCTGAAGGTTCTAACGATTCTGAGTATCATGTCTGGTGGCCATCTGTTCTGCTTTCTCCGTGTATTTCATTTTATCTCATGTGATTCGCATACATCTTTAGGTGTTAACCGAAGGTGGTTCAAGGCAATTTGTGTTTACGTCTCTAGAGAGGGTCAGTACTAGGCAGCTCGTCCATGATTCACTAGTTTATCATCATCATTACTTTTTCTTTTCTTTCTTTCATACTTCGATGTTTCCCGCGTCAGCGAGGTAGCGACAGGAGCAGACGAGGAGAGGCCGCATCCGCTCACATCCATTCTCTAGCTGTCATGTGTAATGCACCGAAACCACAGCTCCCTTTCCACATCCAGGCCCCACAGAACTTTCATGGTTTACCCTGGACGCTTCACATGCCCTGGTTCAGTCTATTAACAGCATATTACTCCTCTGTACCAAGTCATTCCAATCACTCCTTTCACCCTTTGTATGTTCATGCCCCTCTCATTC
>NC_092272.1:12660436-12787936 GCF_036320965.1 Panulirus ornatus
ACACATGGCCAACATTAATTAAAGTGTGTGTGTGTGTGTGTGTGTGTGTGTGTGTGTGTGTGTGTGTGTGTGTGTGTATGTGTGTGTGTGTGTGTGTGTGTGTGTGTGTGTGTGTGTGTGTGCGAAAGTGGCGCCCAGTGCACGCGGATTGGTTTGGACATCTCAAAGCTGTGGCACCTTAGACGTTATCATATCTCAAGATTGATTGGCTAATCAGGGTAAGGCAGGATTAATTGGCTAATCAGGGTAAGGCAGGATTAATTGGCTAATCAGGGTAAGGCAGGATTAATTGGCTAATCAGGGTAAGGCAGGGTTAATTGGCTAATCAGGGTAATGCAGGATTAATTGGCTAATCAGGGTAATTCAGGATTAATTGGTTAATCAGGGTAATGTAGGATTGAGTGGCTAATCAGGGTTTTCCTTATCAATAGGCTAATCAGGGTAATACAGGAATAATGGGTTAATCAGGGTAATCCAGGATTAATTGGCTAACCAGGGTAATCCAGGATTAATAGGCTAATCAGGGTAATCCAAGATTAATAGGCTAACCAGGGTAATCCAGGATTATTCGGTTAATCAGGGTAATCCAAGATTAATAGGCTAACCAGGGTAATCCAGGATTATTCGGTTAATCAGGGTAATCCAGGATTAATTGGCTAACCAGGGTAATCCAGGATTAATAGGCTAATCAGGGTAATCCAGGATTATTCGGTTAATCAGGGTAATCCAGGATTAATAGGCTAATCAGGGTAATCCAGGATTAATTGGCTAACCAGGGTAATCCAAGAATCTTGTAAGGTAATGTATATCAGGCGTATTATTTGAATATTTCGATATTCCTCAGCATTTCTGGTAATATCTGGATGAATATTCATTTGATGATTGATCCCGAATACTGGAAATGATTTCAACTTTGTTGATCGCTTAAGATGTGTTAAAGAAGAAATACCCATCGATCTGTTTACAAAATTTATATCAAAATTTATATCAAATATGTAAACAAAGAAAAGAGAACTATATATTTTCTTATACATATATATATTCGCCATTTCCCGCGTTGACGAGGTAGCGTTAAGAACAATAGACTGAGCCTTTGAGGGAATATCCTCACTTGGCCCACTTCTCTGTTCCTTGTTTTGGATAAGTAAAAACTGGAGGGAAGGATTTCCAGCCCCCCGTTCCCTCCCCTTTTAGTCGCCTTCTACGACACGCAGGGAATACGTGGGAAGTATTCTTTTCCAAGAAAAAAAGGGAACAGAGAAGGGAGCCAAGTGAGGATATTCCCTCTAAGGTTTAGTCCATTGTTCTTAACGCTACCTCGCTAACGCGGGAAATGACGAATATACATGAAATATATATATATATATATATATATATATATATATATATATATATATATATATATATATATATATATATATAATTATTTTTTTTTTTTTGCTTTGTCGCTGTCTCCCGCGTTTGCGAGGTAGCGCAAGGAAACAGACGAAAGAAATGGCCCAACCCACCCCCATACACATGTATATACATACGTCCACACACGCAAATATACATACCTACACAGCTTTCCATGGTTTACCCCAGACGCTTCACATGCCCTGATTCAATCCACTGAAAGCAAGTCAACCCCGGTATACCACATAGATCCAATTCACTCTATTCCTTGCCCTCCTTTCACCCTCCTGCATGTTCAGGCCCCGATCACACAAAATCTTTTTCACTCCATCTTTCCACCTCCAATTTGGTCTCCCACTTCTCCTCGTTCCCTGCACCTCCGACACATATATCCTCTTGGTCAATCTTTCCTCACTCATTCTCTCCATGTGCCCAAACCATTTCAAAACACCCTCTTCTGCTCTCTCAACCACGCTCTTTTTATTTCCACACATCTCTCTTACCCTTACGTTACTTACTCGATCAAACCACCTCACACCACACATTGTCCTCAAACATCTCATTTCCAGCACATCCATCCTCCTGCGCACAACTCTATCCATAGCCCACGCCTCGCAACCATACAACATTGTTGGAACCACTATTCCTTCAAACATACCCATTTTTGCTTTCCGAGATAATGTTCTCGACTTCCACACATTCTTCAAGGCTCCCAGGATTTTCGCCCCCTCCCCCACCCTATGATCCACTTCCGCTTCCATGGTTCCATCCGCTGCCAGATCCACTCCCAGATATCTAAAACACTTTACTTCCTCCAGCTTTTCTCCATTCAAACTTACCTCCCAATTGACATGACCCTCAACCCTACTGTACCTAATTACCTTGCTCTTATTCACATTTACTCTTAACTTTCTTCTTTCACACACTTTACCAAACTCAGTCACCAGCTTCTGCAGTTTCTCACATGAATCAGCCACCAGCGCTGTATCATCAGCGAACAACAACTGACTCACTTCCCAAGATCTCTCATCCCCAACAGACTTCATACTTGCCCCTCTTTCCAAAACTCTTGCATTTACCTCCCTAACAACCCCATCCATAAACAAATTAAACAACCATGGAGACATCACACATCCCTGCCGCAAGCCTACATTCACTGAGAACCAATCACTTTCCTCTCTTCCTACACGTACACATGCCTTACATCCTCGATAAAAACTTTTCACTGCTTCTATCAACTTGCCTCCCACACCATATATTATTAATACCTTCCACAGAGCATCTCTATCAACTCTATCATATGCCTTCTCCAGATCCATAAATGCTACATACAAATCCATTTGCTTTTCTAAGTATTTCTCACATACATTCTTCAAAGCAAACACCTGATCCACACATCCTCTACCACTTCTGAAACCACACTGCTCTTCCCCAATCTGATGCTCTGTACATGCCTTCACCCTCTCAATCAATACCCTCCCATATAATTTACCAGGAATACTCAACAAACTTATACCTCTGTAATTTGAGCACTCACTCTTATCCCCTTTGCCTTTGTACAATGGCACTATGCACGCATTCCGCCAATCCTCAGGCACCTCACCATGAGTCATACATACATTAAATAACCTTACCAACCAGTCAACAATACAGTCACCCCCTTTTTTAATAAATTCCACTGCAATACCATCCAAACCTGCTGCCTTGCCGGCTTTCATCTTCCGCAAAGCTTTCACTACCTCTTCTCTGTTTACCAAATCATTTTCCCTAACCCTCTCACTTTGCACACCACCTCGACCAAAACACCCTATATCTGCCACTCTATCATCAAACACATTCAACAAACCTTCAAAATACTCACTCCATCTCCTTCTCACATCACCACTACTTGTTATCACCTCCCCATTTGCGCCCTCACTGAAGTTCCCATTTGCTCCCTTGTCTTACACACTTTATTTACCTCCTTCCAGAACATCTTTTTATTCTCCCTAAAATTTAATGATACTCTCTCACCCCAACTCTCATTTGCCCTCTTTTTCACCTCTTGCACCTTTCTCTTGACCTCCTGTCTCTTTCTTTTATACATCTCCCACTCAATTGCATTTTTTCCCTGCAAAAATCGTCCAAATGCCTCTCTCTTCTCTTTCACTAATAATCTTACTTCTTCATCCCACCACTCACTACCCTTTCTAATCAACCCACCTCCCACTCTTCTCATGCCACAAGCATCTTTTGCGCAAGCCATCACTGATTCCCTAAATACATCCCATTCCTCCCCCACTCCCCTTACTTCCATTGTTCTCACCTTTTTCCATTCTGTACTCAGTCTCTCCTGGTACTTCCTCACACAAGTCTCCCTCCCAAGCTCACTTACTCTCACCACCCTCTTCACCCCAACATTCACTCTTCTTTTCTGAAAACCCATACAAATCTTCACCTTAGCCTCCACAAGATAATGATCAGACATCCCTCCAGTTGCACCTCTCAGCACATATATATATATATATATATATATATATATATATATATATATATATATATATATATATATATATATATATATATATATACATATGGGAGAAAAGATACTTCCCACGTATTCCCTGCGTGTCGTAGAAGGCGACTAAAAGGGGAGGGAGCGTGGAGCTGGAAATCCTCCGCTCTCGTTTTTTTTTTTTTAATTTTTCCAAAAGAAGGAACAGAGAAGGGGGCCAGGTGAGGATATTCCCTCAAAGGCCCAGTCCTCTGTTCTTTGTATATATATACAAAACACAGGGTTTTCGAAGGATGATATATATGCATCCATGTAACTCCCATGTGTGCATTCTAAATGTCTTCTTACTATTTTCCGATGACGTAGTTTTCCTTAAATCAAGTATTACAGTAAGAAGGAAAATGTCAATACTCCTAAAGCTGTACAGTTCATACGCTGATCCTGAAGGTTTTTGGGGCCCTAGTGGACTCAGGCGATGGTTATCACCACCGAACCCAGCTAAAGAGAATCGTAGAGAAATCTTTAGATCCTTTATTTCACCTTATATTTGATCCTTTATTTTCCTTATATTTCTTTGTTTATGGTGGCCTCAATAGCATTACCCTCCATTTTATCAATACTAGATCGGCCTCTCGACCTACGTTAAGTGTGGGAGTTAGCGATCCTCACTGTGACGCATTCACGGGCGGGCCAGGGTCGAGCACATAGGTTCGATTCCTGGATGCGGCTGTTGGTCCACAGTCAACTCAGCTGTTCATCCGCCTCTAAGAGTTGGTCGATAGATTTGGCACCTGGCTCAGGCTCAGACTAGGGTATATACGTATATATATATATATATATATATATATATATATATATATATATATATATATATATATATATATATATATATATATATATATATATATATATTTTTTTTTTTTTTTTTTTATACTTTGTCGCTGTCTCCCGCGTCAGCGAGGTAGCGCAAGGAAACAGACGAAAGAAATGGCCCAACCCACCCCCATACACATGTATATATATACGTCCACACACGCAAATATACATACCTACACAGCTTTCCATGGTTTACCCCAGACGCTTCACATGCCTTGATTCAATCCACTGACAGCACGTCAACCCCGGTATACCACATCGCTCCAATTCACTCTATTCCTTGCCCTCCTTTCACCCTCCTGCATGTTCAGGCCCCGATCACACAAAATCTTTTTCACTCCATCTTTCCACCTCCAATTTGGTCTCCCTCTTCTCCTTGCTCCCTCCACCTCCGACACATATATCCTCTTGGTCAATCTTTCCTCACTCATCCTCTCCATGTGCCCAAACCACTTCAAAACACCCTCTTCTGCTCTCTCAACCACGCTCTTTTTATTTCCACACATCTCTCTTACCCTTACGTTACTCACTCCATCAAACCACCTCACACCACACATTGTCCTCAAACATCTCATTTCCAGCACATCCATCCTCCTGCGCACAACTCTATCCATAGCCCACGCCTCGCAACCATACAACATTGTTGGAACCACTATTCCTTCAAACATACCCATTTTTGCTTTCCGAGATAATGTTCTTCAAGGCCCCCAGAATTTTCGCCCCCTGCCCCACCCTATGATCCACTTCCGCTTCCATGGTTCCATCCGCTGCCAGATCCACTCCCAGATATCTAAAACACTTCACTTCCTCCAGTTTTTCTCCATTCAAACTCACCTCCCAATTGACTTGACCCTCAACCCTACTGTACCTAATAACCTTGCTCTTATTCACATTTACTCTTAACTTTCTTCTTCCACACACTTTACCAAACTCAATCACCAGCTTCTGCAGTTTCTCACACGAATCAGCCACCAGCGCTGCATCACCAGCGAACAACAACTGACTCACTTCCCAAGCTCTCTCATCCCCAACAGACCTCATATATATATATATATATATATATATATATATATATATATATATATATATATATATATATATATATATATATATATATATATATATATATATATATATACATATATATACATAGCATCACCTGTTTTCATTCCAACTTGCTCTGTGTCTTGAAGACCCACCCACTCCCACAATGTCCAGGCTGGCTGGCTTTGAGGGTCTGAAGCAGTAACCTCGCATGATGGAAATGGGCCAAATTATCCAATACCTGGCCACAATGACCGCCGCTGCACATGGGCCGGCACACGAGATGGTTGGGGGAAGCAGTGTAAGGTGGATGGGTTCGAATACATAAGATGTATCCTCCACATCAATATGTCTAATCTATTGCTATGGGGAACTGACAGTCTGCAGAAATCCCATATTTCCAAGCATTGCCTCTTCTCTTGGTGTAGTATCCTTAAGATCATATATATATATATATATATATATATATATATATATATATATATATTTTTTTTTTTTTTTTTTTTTTTTTTTTTTGCTTTGTCGCTGTCTCCCGCGTTTGCGAGGTAGCGCAAGGAAACAGACGAAAGAAATGGCCCAACCCACCCCCATACACATGTATATACATACGTCCACACACGCAAATATACATACCTACACAGCTTTCCATGGTTTACCCCAGACGCTTCACATGCCTTGATTCAATCCACTGACAGCACGTCAACCCCAGTATACCACATCGCTCCAATTCACTCTATTCCTTGCCCTCCTTTTACCCTCCTGCATGTTCAGGCCGCGATCACACAAAATCTTTTTCACTCCATCTTTCCACCTCCAATTTGGTCTCCCTCTTCTCCTCGTTCCCTCCACCTCCGACACACACACATATATATATATATATATATATATATATATATATATATATATATATATATATATATATATCCCTGGGGATAGGGGATTAAGAATACTTCCCACGTATTCCCTGCGTGTCGTAGAAGGCGACTAAAAGGGGAGGGAGCGGGGGGCTGGAAATCCTCCCCTCTCGTTTTTTTTTTAATTTTCCAAGGGAAGGAACAGAGGGGGCCAGGTGAGGATATTCCAAAAAAGGCCCAGTCCTCTGTTATTGGCGCCACCTCGCTAACGCGGGAAATGGCGAATGGTTTGAATGAAAGATATATATTTATATATATATATATATATATATATATATATATTATTATTATAAAAAAAAATAAAATATATATATATATATATATATATATATATATATATATATATATATATATATATATATATATATTTTTTTTTTTTTTTTTATACTTTGTCGCTGTCTCCCGCGTTTGCGAGGTAGCGCAAGGAAACAGACGAAAGAAATGGCCCAACCCCCCCCCATACACATGTACATACACACGTCCACACACGCAAATATACATACCTACACAGCTTTCCATGGTTTACCCCAGACGCTTCACATGCCTTGCTTCAATCCACTGACAGCACGTCAACCCCTGTATACCACATGACTCCAATTCACTCTATTTCTTGCCCTCCTTTCACCCTCCTGCATGTTCAGGCCCCGATCACACAAAATCTTTTTCACTCCATCTTTCCACCTCCAATTTGGTCTCCCTCTTCTCCTCGTTCCCTCCACCTCCGACACATATATCCTCTTGGTCAATCTCTCCTCACTCATTCTCTCCATGTGCCCAAACCATTTCAAAACACCCTCTTCTGCTCTCTCAACCACGCTCTTTTTATTTCCACACATCTCTCTTACCCTTACGTTACTTACTCGATCAAACCACCTCACACCACACATTGTCCTCAAACATCTCATTTCCAGCACATCCATCCTCCTGCGCACATCTCTATCCATAGCCCACGCCTCGCAACCATACAACATTGTTGGAACCACTATTCCCTCAAACATACCCATTTTTGCTTTCCGAGATAATGTTCTCGACTTCCACACATTTTTCAAGGTTCCCAAAATTTTCGCCCCCTCCCCCACCCTATGATCCACTTCCGCTTCCATGGTTCCATCCGCTGACAGATCCACTCCCAGATATCTAAAACACTTCACTTCCTCCAGTTTTTCTCCATTCAAACTCACCTCCCAATTGACTTGACCCTCACCCCTACTGTACCTAATAACCTTGCTCTTATTCACATTTACTCTCAACTTTCTTCTTCCACACACTTTACCAAACTCAGTCACCAGCTTCTGCAGTTTCTCACATGAATCAGCCACCAGCGCTGTATCATCAGCGAACAACAACTGACTCACTTCCCAAGCTCTCTCATCCCCAACAGACTTCATACTTGCCCCTCTTTCCAGGACTCTTGCATTTACCTCCCTTACAACCCCATCCATAAACAAATTAAACAACCATATATATATATATATATATATATATATATATATATATATATATATATATATATATATATATATATATCTATGTATATAGTTCATAGAAACGCGCACCTTCATAGAACATACAAACCTCCAACAGCCAGGATCGAACCCGGGACCCCTGTGCAAGAGGCGGGAACTCTAATCGATAGGGCCATAGCCTAGTGGTTAGCACTCCCGCCTCTTGCACAGGGGTCCCGGGTTCGATCCTGACTGCTGGAGGTTTGTATGATATATATATATATATATAGTTTTTCACACCTGTTCATCACTGCTTGACTTTCACGCCTGTTTATCACTGCATTCAAGCCTTGATAATGATCAAATAGACATGTCCTCCCGCGTTCAGTTTCTTGGTTCCTGATTTCTCTATGACTTGCCATAGCAAGACGTGAGAGAGGTGATACAGGCGAAGGCCAGAGGAATGAAGGCTGATTATACATATGTCAGAAGCGACGCTGATAATTGCATGTCACCTCCACGCGTTCCTGCCACCAGTCCCTGCCTCAGTCACCCGGCAAACGTTTCCAGGTCACCAGGCAAACGTTTCCAAGTCAACCAGGCAAAACGTTTCCAAGTCAACCAGGCAAACGTTTCCAAGTCAACCAGGCAAAACGTTTCCAAATCAACCAGGCAAATGTTTCCAAGTCAACCAGGCAAACGTTTCCAACTCACCCAGCAAACGTTTCCAAGCCAACCAGGCAAAACGTTTCCAACTCACCCAGCAAACGTTTCCAACTCACCCAGCAAAACGTTTCCAACTCGCCAGGCAAAACATTTCCAAGTCAACCAGCAAAACGTTTCCAACTCACCCGGCAAAACGTTTCCAACTCACCTGGCAAATGTTTCCATCCAACACGCGACACAATTACGCCGTGGAAGGACAAGCCGTCAGCCATGACTTTGGCAGGGCAGTAATTAACACATCTACAGCATGACGGAAATAACAGGGAGGCTACAAGGCTACATATCATGACCTTCGTATATATGTAAGATCGACGCCATGGATGTACGTACGTAGAGTCGTTCACCTCTGGTCGATAATTCGTAAAAAAAGTTTTATGTTACGTGGAATTATGAGCGTACGCAAACCCCTCATATACCTATTAGTTCATAGTACTCGCTGGTTTTGGGGCTGTACGTGCGTGTGTGTGTGTGTGTGTGTGTGTGTGTGTGTGGGAAGACCTGATTGTACAATGTATTAGATCCGGAGCATCGCTTTTCTTGCTCTTAAATGTATTTTCAAGAGGTTATTCGCTGGCCCTTTGATATCTGTGGAATATCTAGTTTCTAAAACCCTCGTAACGTAGTGTCACACCCGGCCTTGAGTAACGGATGAAAATGCGATGAAAGACGATGATTATAATTGAAAATTGACGGTGCACGAGAGAGATCCGACACCGGAAGGCCATGTCAACTGGTCCTCCAGATATCTGAAGTGAAGATCTTAGTAATGGATGACTTGGTAGTGTGACCGTGTCAACATTCACACAGCTGAGGAACTGCATTTGGGGCGACCTCCTCCTCACACACTAGCCATCCAAACCCCTCGCTTCCCACACACTAGCCATCCAAACCCCTCGCCTCCCACACACTAGCCATCCAAGCCCTCGCCTTCCCACACACTAGCCATCCAAACCCCTCGCCTCCAACACACTAGCCATCCAAACCCCTCGCCTCCCACACACTAGCTATCCAAACCCCTCGCTTCCCACACACTAGCCATCCAAACTCTCGCCTCCCACACACTAGCCATCCAAACCCCTCGCCTCCCACACACTAGCCATCCAAACCCCTCGCCTCCCACACACTAGCCATCCAAACCCTCGCCTCCTCACACACTAGCCATCCAAACCCCTCGCCTCCCACACACTAGCCATCCAAACCCCTCGCTTCCCACACACTAGCCATCCAAACCCCTCGCCTCCCACACACTAGCCATCCAAACCCCTCGCCTCCCACACACTAGCCATCCAAACCCCTCGCCTCACACACACTAGCCATCCAAACCCCTCGCCTTCCCACACACTTGCCATCCAAACCCCTCGCCTCCCACACACTAGCCATCCAAACCCCTCGCCTCCCACACACTAGCCATTCAAACCCCTCGCCTCCCACACACTAGCCATCCAAACCCCTCGCCTCCCACACACTAGCCATCCAAACCCCTCGCCTCACACACAATAGCCATCCAAACCCTCGCCTCCCACACACTAGCCATCCAAACCCTCGCCTCCCACACACTAGCCATCCAAACCCCTCGCTTCCCACACACTAGCCATCCAAACCTTCGCCTCCCACACACTAGAGATCCAAACCCTCGCCTTCCACACACTAGCCATCCAAACCCCTCACTTCCCACACACTAGCCATCCAAACCCCTCGCCTCCCACACACTAGCCATCCAAACCCCTCGCCTCCCACACACTAGCCTTCCAAACCCCTCGCCTCCCACACACTAGCCATCCAAACCCTCTCCTCCCACACACTAGCCATCCAAACCCCTCGCTTCCCACACACTAGCCATCCAAACCCTCGCCTCCCACACACTAGCCATCCAAACCCCTCGCCTCACACACACTAGCCATCCAAACCCTCGCCTCCCACACACTAGCCATCCAAACCCCTCGCCTCCCACACACTAGCCATCCAAACCCCTCGCCTCCCACACACTAGCCATCCAAACCCTCGCCTCCCACACACTAGCCATCCAAACCCCTCTCCACCAACCCCTCGCCTCACACACACTAGCCATCCAAACCCTCGCCTCCCACACCACTAGCCATCCAAAACCCCTCGCCCTCCCACACAACTAGCCATCCAAACCCCTCGCCTCCCACACACTAGCCATCCCAAACCCTCGCCTCCCACACACTAGCACTCAAACCCCTCGCCTCCCACACACTAGCCATCCAAACCCCTCGCCTCCCACACAACTAGCCATCCAAACCCCCTCGCCTCCCACACACTAGCCATCCAAACCCCTCGCCTCCCACACACTAGCCATCCAAACCCTCGCCTCCCACACACTAGCCATCCAAACCCCTCGCCTCCCACACACTAGCCATCCAAACCCCTCGCCTCCCACACACTAGCCATCCAAACCCTCGCCTCCCCACACACTAGCCATCCAAACCCTCGCCTCCCACACACTAGCCATCCAAACCCCTCGCCTCACACACAATAGCCATCCAAACCCTCGCCTCCCACACACTAGCCATCCAAACCCTCGCCTCCCACACACTAGCTCCAAACCCCTCGCCTCCCACACACTAGCCATCCAAACCTCGCCTCCCACACACTAGTCCATAAACCCTCGCCTCCACAACTAGCCATCAAACACTTCTCAGAACGTAGCCATCAAACCTTTTTCTCTGTTCCATCATTAACTTACTTATGTCAAACGATGGCTCTTATACATAGTTCATGGTTCATATTAAACTACGCATTAACTAACAGATCAAACCCTAGAAACAAGTTACTCAAACAAAAACAAAGATTTCAACAACGAAACAAAATTAACAAACAAGAACACAATCAAGTCCAAACAAGAAACAAGATTATCAAACAAGAAACAAAGATTATCAAACAGAACAAAGATTATCAAACAGAAACAAAGATTATCAAACAAGATTACAAAAATTATCAAACAAGAAACAAAATTATCAAACAAGAGACAAAGATTATCAAACAAGAGACAAAGATTATCAAACAAGAAACAAAGATTATCAAACAAGAAACAAAAATTATCAAACAAGAAACAAAAATTATCAAACAAGAGACAAAGATTATCAAACAAGAGACAAAGATTATCAAACAAGAAATAAATATCAAACGAGAAACAAAGATTATCAAACAAGAGACAAAGATTATCAAACGAGAAACAAGGATTATCAAACAAGAAACAAAGATTATCAAACAAGAGACAAAGATTATCAAACGAGAAACAAAGATTATCAAACGAGAAACAAAGATTATCAAACGAGAAACAAAGATTATCAAACAAGAAATAAATATCAAACGAGAAACAAAGATTATCAAACAAGACACAAAGATTATCAAACGAGAAACAAAGATTATCAAACGAGAAACAAAGATTATCAAACAAGAAACAAAGATTATCAAACGAGAAACAAAGATTATCAAACAAGAAACAAAGATTATCAAACGAGAAACAAAGATTATCAAACAAGAAACAAAGATTATCAAACAAGAAACAAAGATTATCAAACAAGAAACAAAGATTATCAAACAAGAAACAAAGATTATCAAACAAGAAACAAAGATTATCAAACAAGAAACAAAGATTATCAAACAAGAAACAAAGATTATCAAACAAGAAACAAAGATTATCAAACAAGAAACAAAGATTATCAAACAAGAAACAAAGATTATCAAACAAGAAACAAAGATTATCAAACAAGAAACAAAGATTATCAAACAAGAAACAAAGATTATCAAACGAGAAACAAAGATTATCAAACAAGAAACAAAGATTATCAAACAAGAAACAAAGATTATCAAACGAGAAACAAAGATTATCAAACAAGAAACAAAGATTATCAAACGAGAAACAAAGATTATCAAACAAGAAACAAAGATTATCAAACAAGAAACAAAGATTATCAAACAAGAAACAAAGATTATCAAACAAGAAACAAAGATTATCAAACAAGAAACAAAGATTATCAAACAAGAAACAAAGATTATCAAACAAGAAACAAAGATTATCAAACAAGACACAAAGATTATCAAACAAGAGACAAAGATTATCAAACAAGAGGCAGATTATAAAACAAGAAACAAAGATTATCAAACAAGAAACAAAGATTATCAAACGAGAAACAAAGATTATCAAACAAGAAACAAAGATTATCAAACAAGATTATCAAACAAGATTATCAAGAAACAAAGATTATCAAACAAGATTATCAAGAAACAAAGATTATCAAACAAGATTATCAAGAAACAAAGATTATCAAACAAGAAACAAAGATTATCAAACAAGAAACAAAGATTATCAAACAAGAAACAAAGATTATCAAACAAGAAACAAAGATTATCAAACTGATAACCTTATGTCTTTGATGTTTCTTTAAGATTTTGAATCTAATCTCAATTTACCAAAAGCTTTCTACTAGAGTATCGCAATTCCTTCGTGACTCCACCCGGATCCACTGAAAGCTAATCTTTGCCTTTGGTCTTTGGCAATTGTGATATTAAGATGATGTTAATGGTGGACAGTCAGCTTCGCCAGACCTAAGGGAAAGCTTCCTCAAAGAAGGTAGGGAACACTGTGTGTTCAAAAGCACTAGCTATGGTTATCCACCAGGACACTATCTATGTCCCTTTGTGTTAATGGATGAGTGAGTCACTACGTGCTGGTTGTAGTGGGTGGATGATGAGGTGGATGTCGTATACGTTGTAGAAGGCGGATGAGTTGGGACGTATAAGTTGCAGTAGTGGATATGTGTGTATATAAAGTGTAAGTGTAAGTTGTAGTCGTGGATATGTGAATATATATAGAGTGTAGTGGTGGGTGAACTGGACTGTATAAGTAGCTGTTTACTGAGACATGTTATGATGGCTCACTCGCATCTTAAACCTCATACATCGTCTAAGTATGTGAAGTAGAGTGAAGTAGAGAGCTGGGTTGTGTAGGGTGAAATGGTGGTTGTACAACTATTCAGGCATAGTGTTGGCCCAACACAATGTTTTCTTGTAATGTTGGGAAGAATTAAATCGTACTTTCATACTTGTTCGCCATTTCCCTCGTTAGCGAGGTAGCGCTAGCAATAGGAGGAGATCCTCAATTAGCTCACATCCATTCTCTAGAGGTCGTGTGTAATGCACCAAAACCACAATCCTGGGGTTTGGGGGAGAAAGAATTGCACCTCCGTATTCCCTGCGTGTCATAAAAGGCGATTAAGGTAACACGGGAGTGAGGGGTTTGAAACCCTCCCCTTCTTGTATTTCAGTTTCTAAAAGATGGAACACAATTACAATACGCTGGTCAGATATTTTAAGGAACAAGGTATGAAAGTTGCCTTCCAGAACCTTGGAAAACACAAAGGATTCTCAATGCATGAGACAAAATATAGGGAACTGAAGTAAAAGATTATTGCGAAATGACACGGTCGCTCAAAGTTAATGGAAAAGGTGATTACCATCCATTTTTCCCTGAGTGTAATACACAGCGTCCCTAAAATCAAATGCTCTTCGTTGGGACTGTGAACAATAAAAACCCCCCAGTCCAAAATATTGATCACCCTTTTGTGATGAACTATCTCTTAAGCGAATGTCGAGAATTTACGGCAGTAAAAAATGTACGCAAGACTGAATAAGAGAATTAAGGCGATGCGCTGAATGTGTCAGCACCAATTAACGTACTGGTGAATGCAATGTAACACTTCAATAGTGACCAAAAAAATGTGAATACGGGAACCACCGCACGGCTTCACTGCTCGGGGAAAAAAAGGGAATATAGAAACTCTCTCATCCGACATTACGGGGACATAAAAAAAACAAATGAGCATCGAACAAAATTGATTATATACGTGAGAGTGGTGTTACCACCTGCCATAGTTCAGGTTTCAACTCCTTATCAAAGTAGATTCATAGGGACTAGATCCTACTGTGAGCAAGGTTTATAGCATACCTTGATGGCTGAAGATGTAGTTAGCTGTCTTAATATGAAAACAGTCTCGATGGTCAATGTGTCTAGCTTCCTATACACCAGATATAGTAAGGTAAGGCGCTCCCTGGATTGTCTGGGAAACATGGAGAAGAGTTTATATGCTAGACTTGTCTAACACGTTCGCCACCAGCAACACTTGACGGACTGATGATGAGCGAAAGTCTATGCCAAATCCTTTTGTTTGCCTTTTCTCATTGATGTTTTCTATGTTTGATTCTTATCGTTACCGTTTTCAAAATACATTTACAGCCTCTTTTAACTGTTCCGTTTAATGCATCCTTCTTTTAATAATTTTTCATTTACATATTAGTTCGCTGGTGGTCCTAAATTAAGTTATTTCAAATAATTTTTGCGATGTGTCTCATCTAGCCAGATCTCGCCACAAGTGTAGCGAGTAATAGATTCCATTTGGACATCCCTGATATCAGGCGTCGTCCCCGGTTATCTATTTACTTAACGGCAACTCTCTTGGGCACAATGGAAGCTTTAGACAAACCAAAACTGACTGATGTTGTAGATATAAGCCAATACAGTGTCTTTATCTCCTTTTCGTCCACCATTAAACATCATATGAAGGGACCCAGTGGTTAGTTGGTGTTTGAGTTTCTTTGTACTCCTCTGCATCAGGTTGTGCAAGAAGTTTTAATGGGTGTTCAATGTTTGTGGCGTTTCTGGGCGACCCAGAGCTCCCGCCAGACGAAATCCGGACCTCTCGTTGTGGCTCGGCTGTGCACTGAAATGACTGACTGAAGTTACTTGAGGTGATGAATGAAGCGAGTGTTATTGGCGTACCCCAGGCACAAACTCTGAGACCTGCATACAATTGGCACTGAAGGTACGAAGACCTGACATTTCCCTACGTGCCTCACCACAGTGGAATCCAGAAACGAACTGTGCTGGGGTAAGACTTAGTTTGAAAGGTAGATTGTCCTTTGCCACCAGACAATTATACTCCTTTCTTGTATCAGCTAAAAGCAAAGCCTAACTGAAAACCTTAAATTAAGAGGGAGGGGTTTCCAGTTCGGTATAAACTGATTCAAACCAAATTAGAAAACATTTTCATTAAGAAGGTTATAAATGCTTCCCAATATTAACATTTATTACCATTTGCCACACTATGCTGTTAAGAAAATTAGTGTAACGTCTCTTTTACGTCACTGCATTTGAGTACAGGGCTATAAGGATGATATTCCCCTCATGGCATAATTTTCTAAAAACAGTCCCCTCCCCCCCAACCCCCAATCCTCAGTGAAAAATAGGTAAATATTTCTCTGACTTTAGGAAAAATTAGTTTGCCTTCGGTATGGTCATTCACAAAGCCTCCCTCCCTTCAATATGGCCTCCTAAGAATATAATCAGTGACTCCAAAAGGGTTCTTCCGGTACGAAGACGCGTTTCCAACCCAAAATTCACCCCTTTTCTTAATCATAGATTCAAACCTCTGCTGGTAAACCACTTCGGCAATGTATATAACGATAATTATAGGCCCCCCACATTGTACGTGGCTAATTTTCAAAGGACAACGTCCCTCCATAAACTACCTAAGAATTTATGAAAATACCAACGCGAAGTTATGCAAGGCAAACATGCCATTAAGAACGTGGATCCCTGGCGACTCTACCTTCAGTAAGAACACAGAACAAAAACTTTGCTTCTTACCAAGATCCTGACGTAATGTACCAAGGACTATAAAGTCGGTTGTCTTCCCACATAATTCCAGTACAGACGTAATACTATTTCACGTCAATACTGGAATGTGTGAGAAGACAGCCTGCTTTGTGTTCCATGCTACATTCACCAAAAGAATGTCCCTCTCTTTGTGCTTCATGGTACACTGACCAAGAAGATGTCCCTCTCTTTGTTTCATGGTACACTGACCAAGAGAATATCCCTCTCTTTGTGTTCCATGGTACACTGCCCAAGAGGATGTCCCCCTCTTTGTGTTCCATGGAACACTGACCGAGATAATGTCCTTCTGGTTGTGATTCATAGCATTCTGACCAAGAGGATGTCCCTCTCTTTGTGTCTCATGGTACACTGACCAATAGGATGTCCCTGGCTTTGTGTTCCATGCTACATTGACCAAGAGGATGTCCCTCGCTTTGTCTTTCATGGTACACTGACCGAGATAATGTCCTTCTGGTTGTGTTTCATGGCATACTGACCAAGAGGATGTCCCTGGCTTTGTGTTCCATGCTACATTGACCAAGAGGATGTCCCTGTCTCTGTGTTCCATGGTATACTGACCAAGAGGATGTCTCTTTCTTTGTGTTTCATGGTACACTGACCAAGAGGATGTCTCTTTCTTTGTGTTTCATGGTACACTGACCAAGAGGATGTCTCTTTCTTTGTGTTTCATGGTACACTGACCAAGAGGATGTCTCTTTCTTTGTGTTTCATGGTACACTGACCAAGAGGATGTCTCTTTCTTTGTGTTTCATGGCACACTGACCAATAAGATGTCCTTGTGTTCCATGCTACACTGACCAAAAGGTTGTGTCCCCTATCGTCAGTATAATGAATGCCTACCAAATTACCCTCGTTGCTACTCAATGATTGATTAATTATGGCAAAGTGCTCATCCGCGAAGCTTGGAGAGGGAGGTTCGATTATAATAAAATAGTACCACCTTCTCTCATGAGAGAATGGTCATAGCTCGACGAGGAAATCAAAGGCTTGATCTATTCAGAACTTCCAAAGCAGCACCTCAGAAAACTCTGGATGATAAACTTTATGTATCATGTGATGAATCTCCACTTGCTTACGGTGATGTTGCTCATCTCGTGACTGGCCATCAAAGCAATCCCGTCCCTCCAAGAGGCTTGGTTACCTCCAAGGGTAAGCCACATCCATAGACAAGTACATCTTACTGAAGTTCAAGTCGACACTAATTTGACTAATTACATTGTGAGAAAACTGAAGTCCATGAGAAATCGGGAAAGAATTCCCTGTCTTTTCTTTTCTTTTGGTCCGGTAATGAAGTGGTTCCACTGCACCAAGTGGGGTAAATAGAAATGACTATTGCAAACACCCTAAATCAAAAGGAGGGTATACGATATTAGTTTTCCAGTCGGATGAAAAAAAAAATAATGATGGTTGCAAATAACCTACATTGAGAACCTCACATCCAAGAGACTATCAAACAATTTCATTTTCTGCAGCTAAAAACAACCCAGTAGATCTGCTGTCTAGGGTGTGATAAAATTGAAGTCGCTCGGCAAATGTAAACGAATGCTGGCTTGTAAGATCCTCTTGGCTTAGCCAAGAGAGGAGAGGTCCTCTGAAAGGAAGTGAATTGCAGGCATCAGTTGATCACTCTCCAAATGGTCTCTCTGCAGCCTCTAACACCAGTCACATTTCACCTCTCCACAAAGTCCAGGACGTCGTAACTCACATAGTCACACTAAGAGGAATCAAACTTGATACCAAGCTTTCACAAGTGCTACAGGCTGTCTAATAAGATCATTACAGTGAGGAGTATGAATTCCTGAAGGCAGGGGATGTCCTTTCAACTAGAATTCAAATTGTGATAAGAAGTTGTGAACTTAATTTTGAACCTAAATCCAGCCACGTCCATATTAGTGGGACGTTTTGACACAATGATGAACTGCCTCGTGAGGCTAAGTTACCCATACCACTGTCCTCATACATCGTGACTCACGACCTCAATTGTGAGGAAAGTATATTTTACAAGGTTTTACGATGGTGCAGTTGGCACTATATCATCCTTGTGTGAATAGTACCAGCTCACGAAGAGCAAACAGGTGATCCTATCATCATTACTAAGGTGACTTAATCGTAGGGTCATAGAAATGAGACATCTGACGCTGCCACATCTCCCTCCTCTACTTAATGAACGCATCAGTCATGTCGAAGCTTCTGATACAAGTGAGTTCGACTGTACCATCGCTCTTCCCCATCATTAACATAGAAGCTGGTGATCATATTAACATTAATTTCCTCATCTTCCCTGTCATTCATGCAATACATCCTGGACTGGTTCGAGGATCTATCTACTTTAACATAAGGGGAATTATCGCCAGATGTTTCCGTCTAGAGGCCATTCCATTAGACAACAATGCCGACATAACAGTAAAGTCATGGTTGATTTGTTTTGTTTTTTTCACAAATCTCTGCAGCGAATCTTTTGTTAAAACTTCCTTCAACCAGTCATGTAAGTGAGAGATTGTCTCTTTGAGAGTCTTTTCTAAAAGCCTTGAAAGGGTCGGCCAGAACTGCATTCGCAAAGTTCTATCCAAGAATAAGTTTTTGAAATATGAGCCAACAAATGTGTTGGCTGAAGTCAGAATGGAGGTAAACAGTCGATTTTTTAACCTATATCTATGAGGAGGTCGACCATCCTGTAGGTCTTGCTTCTCCCCTTCTAACTCATGGAGGGATACTTGGAACTGGAGCCATGATACCGATACTGGAAGCATTGAAATTAAGAACTCATTTCTGATGCACTCAACGGTCCTTATACATTCCAAAGTGGAATTTGGAAACACTGTAAAGGGTGTGGGAAAGTAATTACAACACCTCCCTCAGCCTACGATAGGTACCCATATATCAAACAACCATGAGGAGAGGATGAACAGCTGAGTCAGCTGTGAGCTAACTGCCCCATCCAGGATTCAAGCCCTGGCGGCTCCGCGCGTGGTTCATAGTCAGCAACGTTGAACCCTACACCAAAGGAGCTCATGAGTTCGAATTACTGCCACAAGGCAGGGGAAACTAGATTATATTCTTAAATGGTATTTGTATCATTGAAATTATATTTTCACTGTGAAAAGATTATCATTTTATCAATGTCTGCTTTTGTTTATTCTGTATGGTGTCGAATGTCTTTGTTACAGTATTCTGTGTAGTCGATTGAGTATTGTTTAGTGTAAGGAATTCATAATAAGTAAATTTATGTCTTTGAAAGGTAATTCTTGTGTAATTGCTAAGGAGGATTTGTACATTGTGCCCAAGCTGCGCGCATCCTTATGTTGTTTTGTTTCGTGTTGGGTTCAAATAAACATTTCTGATTACGAGATAATAACGTGTAATCTGGTTAATAAGTAACGACTTAGAGCGTTAATGTGTGTTCGTACCGCCGTCGTTTTAAGTGGTACATAAATACCAGGTTAAATCAGGGTTATATACACCAGAAATTGTCGACTCAAAATATCATTGATAAATATAATCTTTTAATATGTTAGAGGTTTTTAAAGTAAAAAAGGGGCAAAACAATGTATCTACAGACTCAATGTCTCTTAATTTCATGATTATTGATCTTTTGCTTGAAATATATGCTTTAGTTTAACGGTTTTATGTAATTCATGGATGTTGAGTTCGAGTTCAGAAATCTTTATGGAACTTTAAGTTGTACAGTTAATTCTTCAGCTGCATCATTTGTTTTCAGTGAAACAGTATGAAAAATAGTACAATAATTGATAATGTACAAGATAGTTGGACAGAGAAGGGAAGAAATAGTAATACATTTCGAATATTGTGGTCTGAACGGATCGAAGCCAGTTCGATTCAAGTGGTTCGGTGTTTCGACTTCCACGAGCGTTCCTGCTTCACATGAACCTGGTGATCGGCCAGTTCATCAGTGATTCCCAGTGTGTACAGACGTGTTACCACGTCACTCGTGATATTTGCAACGATTCCAGGACTCTGGTGATCTGGAACCATCAGGAAGCAACACCACCACACCAGGAGGAGGAGGAGGAATCCACCTCGATCAAAGATTGAGACACCTGGAGAGGAATTACTTTAACTGTTCAAGAGTAGCGGGCCTACTTATGCGAACTTTCCAATGTAATCCTTAAGTACTAATTACTGTATGAGAGAAGGGGGCCTACTTTTGCAAACTTTCTAATGTAATCCTAAAGTACTAGTTACTGTATGAGAGAAGGGGACTTACCTATGCGAAGTCTCCAATGTAATCATGAAGTTCTATTTACTGTATGAGACCAGAGGTGTGAGGGTAAGATAATTCAGGTACTTAAACAAGGCAAAAGTAAGTCAGAAACTTGTTCTCTTGTGTTCAAATCTCCTTCATAGAGGAGGTCAAGAACTGAAATGATTCTGAGGATCAGCGATCCTTGATTTTTCCAGGGTCAGGATTGATCACACGAGTTTATATATGAACGTATACTGCATTATTGCACTGTATCACTGTGTCCATTCATTGTCGAAATCGAGCACTGTGATATTTCACTCTTATATCAACTATTAATGAAAATTTCCCCTTTATGAAGAGAACCATAATTCATTAGTGTAATGAGTACTTATCCCTAATGGACACCAAATTTTGTTCCCTCGCACATTAATTTCCTTCAAATTGATATGCATAACTTCGGGTGTTGTGCGTCGGAGTAATTCATCATGTACATAACATGTTGTTGTTGGTGTGTTGTGTTGGGTCAGAAGCTCTTTGTGTATGTGGTTGAGCTGAGGCGGTGGTGTGAGTTTTCTCTGAATCGCGCCAGGGTTGGTTGCTGAGTGGTCTGTGGTTCTTTGCCTTAAGGCAGATGTGAAGGTTTGCAATTTTGTCTTGGAAGATGATTAAGTTTGTGATGGTGTTGCTTCTACGATTTCTGTCGGTGGCGAGCGATTTAGATCTGCAGTGTACGGGAGATGTTTGAGCTACACTTCTTACCATGGCTTTGTAAAATATGCCTCTTGCTTAGTGGGATGCGTAGTGGTGATGATGTGTGATATGGCTTAGGGTTGGGATGGGAATACCGCCTGTAATGACGTGTTTGGAGCCCGGATTCCATTCGGTTTGTGAAAACTTGCCAATCTGCTTAATTTGTGTGTGTGGATGGGTGGGTGGGTGGGTGAGTGATTGAATGTGTCTGTCTATGTGGGTTTGATAGAAAGGTGAAAAGTTATCAGATTGAAGCTATGGAAAGAAATATGCTCGAGTACTGCGTTCCAGATGGTCCTTGTGTGGGGCGCTGGCGCATAATGACTGGTGAGGCTGGTTGTTGGAGATGGAGGGTTAGGTGTCTGACTGGCCTGTTGAGGAGGTTAAGAATGCTGACAGGGTGCAGTTGGTTTATGAGCAGTACACCTCCGGGTGTGTGTACCGAACTATACAGGATGGTTTGGCACTGAAATCTTCACATCGATAGATTCTGGTCGTGTTTGTCGGATTTTGAGTTGCAGAGATCTGGGAGGGTATTAGATGGAGGAGGAATGAAAGTGTTGCTTATATTACAGTGAGTGTTGTGTAGACTGATTTTCATGGATTGTATTTCATTCGTGCTACTATCAGTGATCTGTGTTGCATCCTGATTTGTGTCAGTCAATGGGATGTTGTGGTGTTCAAGTGTCATGAGTTACCTTCCACCTCCTTGCAGTCCGTCATATCTCAGGGTTGTTAGTTAGCGAAAGGAGAAAAGAAGAATCCGGTTGTAAGTCTGGTTTCTTGGATGAGCGTTATGTACAATATGTGCCTTTGAGGAAGATTGATCGCTTCCCTGTGATTGATTTTGACACTCGTGATGTTGAATTATAAAGTGTTTCATACGTGGATATAGTTCTGTTGGGCAGAAGGTTAACTAATGAAGAGTATGGCTGGGTATTTTGTGGTGTTGGGCGTAGGATGTTGCATTGTCGGAAGTGTGATGCTTTAGGATGTAGATATATGTGTGGAAATAAAAAGTGTGTGGTTGAGAGAGCAGAAGAGGGTGTGTTGGAATGGTTTGGACGTATGGAGAGAATGAGTGAGGAAAAGTTGACAAAGAGGATATATATGTCAGAATTAGAGAGAACAAGGAGAAGCGGGTGACCAAATTGGAGGTGGAAGGATGGAGTGAAAAAGATTTTGAGCGGTCGGGGCCTGAACATGCAGGAGGGTGGAGAGGCGTGCAAGGAATAGAGTGAATTGGAACGATGTGGCACATACAGGTCAATATGCAGTCAGTGGACTGAACCATGGTATGTGAAACGTCTGGGGTAAACTATGGAAAGGTCTATGGGGCCTGGATGTGGAAAGAGATGTGGTTTCGGTGCATTACACATGACAGCTAGAGAATGGACGTAGACGGATGTGGCCTTTCTTCGCCTGTTTCCTGGCGCTACCTAGCTGAAGCAGGGGGTGGCGATGCTGTTTCCTGTGGGGCGGGGTCGCTCCGGGAGTGGATGAAAGCGATCAAGTATGAATGTACACATGTGTGTATATATATATATATATATATATATATATATATATATATATATATATATATATGTATATATATAATTATCATTATACTTTGTCGCTGTCTCCCGCGTTAGCGAGGTAGCGCAAGGAAACAGACGAAAGAATGGCCCAACCCACCCACATCCACATGTATATACATACACGTCTACACACGCATATATACATACCTATACATCTCAACGAATACATATATATACACACAGACATATGCATATATACATATGTACATAATTGATACTATCTGCCCTTATTCAATCCCGTCGCCACCCCGTTACACATGAAATGACAACTCCCTCCCCCCGCATGTGCGCGAGTTAGTGCTAGGAAATGACAACAAAGGGCACATTCGTTCACATTCAGTCTCTAGCTGTCATGTATTATGCACCGAAACCACAGCTCCCTTTCAACATCCAGGCCCCACAAAACTTTCCATGGTTTACCTCAGACGCTTCACATGCTCTGGTTCAATATATATATATATATATATATATATATATATATATATATATATATATATATATATATATATATATATTTTCCCTGGGGATAGGGGAGAAAGAATACTTCCCACGTATTCCCTGCGTGTCGTAGAAGGCGACTAAAAGAGAAGGGAGCGGGGGGCTGGAAATCCTCCCCTCTCGTTTTTTTTTTTTTTTAATTTTCCAAAAGAAGGGACAGAGAAGAGGGGCAGGTGAGGATATTCCCTCAAAGGCCCAGTCCTCTGTTTTTAACGCTACCTCGCTATCGCGGGAAATGGCGAATAGTATGAAAAAAAAAATATATATATATATATATATATATAAATATAAAATAATATATATATATATATATATATATATATATATATATATATATATATATATATATATGTGTGTGTGTGTGTAATGTGTGTGTGGATGTGTCCTCCTCCTGTTTCCTGGCGCTGCATCGCTAACGTGGGACACTGCGATTCAAGTACAATACTATTGATTATATATATATATATATATATATATATATATATATATATATATATATATATATATATATTTCTTTTTGCTTTGTCGCTGTCTCCCACGTTTGCGAGGTAGCGCAAGGAAACAGACAAAAGAAATGGCCCAACCCACCCCCATACACATGTATATACATACACGTCCACACACGCAAATATACATACCTACACAGCTTTCCATGGTTTACCCCAGACGCTTCACATGCCCTGATTCAATCCACTGACAGCACGTCAACCCCGGTATACCACATCGATCCAATTCACTCTATTCCTTGCCCTCCTTTCACCCTCCTGCATGTTCAGGCCCCGATCACACAAAATCTTTTTCACTCCATCTTTCCACCTCCAATTTGGTCTCCCACTTCTCCTCGTTCCCTCCACGTCCGACACATATATCCTCTTGGTCAATCTTTCCTCACTCATTCTCTCCATGTGACCAAACCATTTCAAAACACCCTCTTCTGCTCTCTCAACCACGCTCTTTTTATTTCCACACATCTCTCTTACCCTTACGTTACTTACTCGATCAAACCACCTCACACCACACATTGTCCTCAAACATCTCATTTCCAGCACATCCATCCTCCTGCGCACAACTCTATCCATAGCCCACGCCTCGCAACCATACAACATTGTTGGAACCACTATTCCTTCAAACATACCCATTTTTGCTTTCCGAGATAATGTTCTCGACTTGCACACATTCTTCAATTCTCCCAGGATGTTCGCCCCCTCCCCCACCCTATGATCCACTTCCGCTTCCATGGTTCCATCCGCTGCCAGATCCACTCCCAGATATCTAAAACACTTTACTTCCTCCAATTTTTCTCCATTCAAACTTACCTCCCAATTGACTTGACCCTCAACCCTACTGCTCTTATTCACATTTACTCTTAACTTTCTTCTTTCACACACTTTACCAAACTCAGTCACCAGCTTCTGCAGTTTCTCACATGAATCAGCCACCAGCGCTGTATCATCAGCGAACAACAACTGGAGCAGGGGGCCAGAAATCCTCCCCTTCTTGTATTTTTTTTAACTTTCTAAAATGGGAAACAGAAGGAGTCACGCGGGGAGTGGTCATCCTCCTCGAAGGCTCAGACTGGGGTGTCTAAATGTGTGTGGATGTAACCAAGATGTGAAAAAAGGAGAGATAGGTAGTATGTTTGAGGAAAGGAACCTGGATGATTTGGCTCTGAGTGAAACGAAGCTCAAGGTTAAAGGGGAAGAGTGGTTTGGGAATGTCTTGGGAGTAAAGTCAGGGGTTAGTGAGAGGACAAGAGCAAGGGAAGGAGTAGCAGTACTCCTGAAACAGGAGTTGTGGGAGTGTGTGATAGAATGTAAGAAAGTAAATTCTCGATTAATATGGGTAAAACTGAAAGTTGATGGAGAGAGATGGGTGATTATTGGTGCATATGCACCTGGGCATGAGAAGAAAGATCATGAGAGGCAAGTGTTTTGGGAGCAGCTGAATGAGTGTGTTAGTGGTTTTGATGCACGAGACCGGGTTATAGTGATGGGTGATTTGAATGCAAAGGTGAGTAATGTGGCAGTTGAGGGAATAAATGGTATACATGTGGTGTTCAGTGTTGTAAATGGAAATGGTGAAGAGCTTGTAGATTTATGTGCTGAAAAAGGACTGGTGATTGGGAATACCTGGTTTAAAAAGCGAGATATACGTAAGTATATATATATATATATATATATATATATATATATATATATATATATATATATATATATATATATATATTATTGAGTATTAGTGAAAGAGAAGAGAGAGGCATTTGGACGATTTTTGCAGGGAAAAAATGCAATTGAGTGGGAGAAGTATAAAAGAAAGAGACAGGAGGTCAAGAGAAAGGTGCAAGAGGTGAAAAAAAGGGCAAATGAGAGTTGGGGTGAGAGACTATCAGTAAATTTTAGGGAGAATAAAAAGATGTTCTGGAAGGAGGTAAATAGGGTGCGTAAGTCAAGGGAGCAAATGGGAACTTCAGTGAAGGGCGTAAATGGGGAGGTGATAACAAGTAGTGGTGATGTGAGAAGGAGATGGAATGAGTATTTTGAAGGTTTGTTGAATGTGTCTGATGACAGAGTGGCAGATATAGGGTGTTTTGGTCGAGGTGGTGTGCAAAGTGAGAGGGTTAGGGAAAATGATTTGGTAAACAGAGAAGAGGTAGTAAAAGCTTTGCGGAAGATGAAAGCCGGCAAGGCAGCAGGTTTGGATGGTATTGCAGTGGAATTTATTAAAAAAGGGGGTGACTGTATTGTTGACTGGTTGGTGAGGTTATTTAATGTATGTATGACTCATGGTGAGGTGCCTGAGGATTGGCGGAATGTGTGCATAGTGCCATTGTACAAAGGCAAAGGGGATAAGAGTGAGTGCTCAAATTACAGAGGTATAAGTTTGTTGAGTATTCCTGGTAAATTATATGGGAGGGTATTGATTGAGAGGGTGAAGGCATGTACAGAGCATCAGATTGGGGAAGAGCAGTGCGGCTTCGGAAGTGGTAGAGGATGTGTGGATCAGGTGTTTGCTTTGAAGAATGTATGTGAGAAATACTTAGAAAAGCAAATGGATTTGTATGTAGCATTTATGGATCTGGAGAAGGCATATGATAGAGTTGATAGAGATGCTCTGTGGAAGGTATTAAGAATATATGGTGTGGGAGGCAAGTTGTTAGAAGCAGTGAAAAGTTTTTATCGAGGATGTAAGGCATGTGTACGTGTAGGAAGAGAGGAAAGTGATTGGTTCTCAGTGAATGTAGGTTTGCGGCAGGGGTGTGTGATGTCTCCATGGTTGTTTAATTTGTTTATGGATGGGGTTGTTAGGGAGGTAAATGCAAGAGTCCTGGAAAGAGGGGCAAGTATGAAGTCTGTTGGGGATGAGAGAGCTTGGGAAGTGAGTCAGTTGTTGTTCGCTGATGATACAGCGCTGGTGGCTGATTCATGTGAGAAACTGCAGAAGCTGGTGACTGAGTTTGGTAAAGTGTGTGGAAGAAGAAAGTTAAGAGTAAATGTGAATAAGAGCAAGGTTATTAGGTACAGTAGGGTTGAGGGTCAAGTCAATTGGGAGGTGAGTTTGAATGGAGAAAAACTGGAGGAAGTGAAGTGTTTTAGATATCTGGAAGTGGATCTGTCAGCGGATGGAACCATGGAAGCGGAAGTGGATCATAGGGTGGGGGAGGGGGCGAAAATGTTGGGAGCCTTGAAAAATGTGTGGAAGTCGAGAACATTATCTCGGAAAGCAAAAATGGGTATGTTTGAAGGAATAGTGGTTCCAACAATGTTGTATGGTTGCGAGGCGTGGGCTATGGATAGAGTTGTGCGCAGGAGGATGGATGTGCTGGAAATGAGATGTTTGAGGACAATGTGTGGTGTGAGGTGGTTTGATCGAGTAAGTAACGTAAGGGTAAGAGAGATGTGTGGAAATAAAAAGAGCGTGGTTGAGAGAGCAGAAGAGGGTGTTTTGAAATGGTTTGGGCACATGGAGAGAATGAGTGAGGAAAGATTGACCAAGAGGATATATGTGTCGGAGGTGGAGGGAACGAGGAGAAGAGGGAGACCAAATTGGAGGTGGAAAGATGGAGTGAAAAAGATTTTGTGTGATCGGGGCCTGAACATGCAGGAGGGTGTAAGGAGGGCAAGGAATAGAGTGAATTGGAGCGATGTGGTATACAGGGGTTGACGTGCTGTCAGTGGAGTGAATCAAGGCATGTGAAGCGTCTGGGGTAAACCATGGAAAGCTGTGTAGGTATGTATATTTGCGTGTGTGGACGTGTGTATGTACATGTGTATGGGCGGGGGGTTGGGCCATTTCTTTCGTCTGATTCCTTGCGCTACCTCGCAAACGCGGGAGACAGCGACAAAGTATAAAAAAAAAAAAAAAAAAAAAAAAAAATATATATATATATATATATATATATATATATATATATGTGTGTGTAATGCATGTGTGTGGATGTGTCTTCCTTCTGTTTCCTGGCGCTGCATCGCTAACGTGGGACACGGCGATTCAAGTACAGTACTATTGATTATATATATATATATATATATATATATATATATATATATATATATATATATATATATATATATATATATGTTTCACTTCATCCTTCCACCTCCAATTTTGGTCTCCCGCTTCTCCTTGTCCCCTCCACCCCTGCCACATATATCCTCTCTATTCACTCATTTTCCCCACAAGATTATCTACAATATCCGTCAGGCGAGTGACAAGCCAGAAATTCTGTCTGTGGAAAGGTTCAAGCTGTAATTACGCAGTACACCATATCATCATGATAACATGTAATTGGGTAGTGAGCTGGTTAATGATAATGACTTCCCCCCACAATGTCAATGTAATTTTCTTTTATGTTATGTTAGATAAAATGGGCAGCAGAATCAAGGCCATCTCATTATTTCTCTCTCTCTCTCTCTCTCTCTCTCTCTCTCTCTCTCTCTCTCTCTCTCTCTCTCTCATCTATATATATATATATATATATATATATATATATATATATATATATATATATATATATATGTTTATATCTATTTATTATACTTTGTCGCTGTCTCCCGCGTTAGCGAGGTAGCACAAGGAAACAGACGGAAGAATGGCCCAACCCACCCCCATACACATGTATATACATGCATGTCCACACACCTATACATTTCAACGTATACATATATATACATACAAAAACATATACATATATACACATGTACATAATTCATACTGTCTGCCTTTATTCATTTCCGTCGCCACTCCGCCACACATGAAATGACAACTCCCTCCCCCCGGATGGCGCGAGGTAGCGCAAGGAAAAGACAACAAAGGCCACATTCGTTCACACTCAGTCTCTAGCTGTCATGTATAATGCACCGAAACCACAGCCCCCTTTCCACATCCAGGCCTCACAAAACTTTCCATGGTTTACCCCAGACGCTTCACATGCCCTGGTTCAATCCATTAACAGCACGTCGACCCCGGTATACCACATCGTTCCAATTCACTCTATTCCTTGCACGCCTTTCACCCTCCTGCATGTTCAGGCCCCGATCGCTCAGAATATTTTTCAACCCATCCCTCCACCTCCAATTTGGTCTGCCTCTTCTCCTTGTTCCTTCCACTTCTGAACACATATATCCTCTTCGTCAATCTTTCCTCACCCATTCTCTCCATGTGACCAAACCATTTCAAAACACCCTCTTCTCCCTAAACCACACTCTTTTCATTACCACACATCTCTCTTACCCTTTCATTACTTACTCGATCAAACCACCTTGCACCACATATTGTCCTCAAACATCTCATTTCCAACACATCCACCCTCCTCCGCACAACTCTATTTATAGCTCACGCCTCACAACCATACAACATTGTTGGAACCACTATTCCTTCAAACATACCCATTTTTGCTTTCGAAAATAATGTCTTCGCCTTCCACACATTTTCTAACGCTCCCAGACCTTTTCCTCCCTCCCCCACCCTGTGATTCACTTCCGCTTCCATGGTTCGACCCGCTGCTAAATCCACTCCTAGATATCTTAAAACACTTCACTTCCTCCACTTTTTCTCCATTCGAACTTACCTCGCAAATGACTTGTCCGTCAACCCTACTGTACCTAATAACCTTGCTCTTATTCACATTTACTCTTAACTTTCTTCTTTCACACACTTTACCAAACTCAGTCACCAGCTTCTGCAGTTTCTCGCCATAAATTCACCAGCGCTGTATTATCAGCGAACAACAACTGACTCACTTCCCAAGCCTTCTCATCCACAACAGACTGCATACTTGACCCTCTCACCTAAACTCTTGCATTCACCTCCCTAACAACCCCATCCATAAACGAATTAAACAACCAGGGAGACATCACACACCCATTCCGCAAACCGACATTCACTGTGAACCAATCACTTTCCTCTCTTCCTACTCCTACACATGCCTTACATACTCGATAAAAACTTTTCACTGCTTCTAGCAAGTTGCCTCCCACGCTATAAATTCTTAATACCTTCCACAGAGCATCTCTATCAACTCTTATCATATGCCTTCTCCAGATCCATAAATGCTACATACAGATCCATTTGCTTTTCTAAGTATTTCTCGCATGCATTCTTCAAAGCAAACACCTGATCCACACATCCTCTACCACTTCTGAAACCACACTGCTCTTCCCCAATCTGATGCTCTGTACATGCCTTCACCCTCTCAGTCAATGCCCTCCCATATAATTTCCCAGGAATACTCAACAAACTTATACCTCTGTAATTTGAGCACTCACTTTTATCCCCTTTGCCTTTATATAATGGCACTTTGCAAGTATTCCGCCAATCCTCAGGCACCTCACCATGAGTCATACATACATTAAATATCCTTACCAACCAGTGAACAATACAGTCGCCCCCTTTTTTAATGAATATATATACATATCCTAAAACAAGTGCCCCAGGAGAGGATGAACAGCTGGGTTGACTGTGGACAGTCTGCCGCGACCAGGATTCGACCCCGGGCGGCCACGTGAATGACTCTCGGTCAGCAACGTTGACGTTTCGGCCACTGACTGGCTCTGTAAACACCTCAGTCTACGTTTTATGAAGACTTGGTTCTCGTAAGGCTGTAGCTATATTTCCCCGCAAGTGATCTACATATTCCAGTCGAACAAATATTGACATCTATGTTTTGGTAGAGAACAACGAAAAAAAAAAGCGAACACTGGATCCTTTGTAGTTTTCATATAACAGTTTGATCCCTTTATAATTGTTGGATAAACATTAATCCCTTATAGTCTGTGATCCCTTTCAAATATTATATTCTCCCTGAACACGCTTCGTCTTCCCCTCCTGTTCCAAAGGGTACGCTGTAATTCAGAAGATCAATTTAGTATGTTATGTGGGTTATAGCACGTTATGTCTTCCACTCTGGTGTAGAGAGATGAAAATAGTTCCTGCGTTATGAGGGGTACAAACATCCATCATATATTGCCTGTATCTCGTATATGTATATATTTATTTATTTATTTTGCTTTCTCGCTGTCTCCCGCGTTAGCGAGGTAGCGCGAGGAAACAGACGAAAGCATGGCCCAACCCACCCACATACACATGTATATACATACACGTCCACACCCGCAAATATTCATACCTATACATCACAATGTATACATATATATACCCACACAGACATGTACATATATACCTACGTACATAATTCATACTGTCTGTCTTTATTCATTCCCATCGCCAACCCGCCACCCATGGAGTAACAACACCCTTCCCCCTCATGTGCGCGGGGTAGCGCTAGGAAAAGACAACAAAGGCCACATTCGTTCATACCTAGTCTCTAGCTGTCATGTAATAATGCACCGAAACCACAGCTCCCTTTCCACATCCAGGCCCCACACAACTTTCCATGGTTTACCCCAGACGCTTCACATGCCCTGGTTCAATCCATTGACAGCACGTCGACTCCAGTATACCACATTGTTCCAATTCACTCTATTCCTTGCACACCTTTCACCCTCCTGGATGTTCAGGCCCCGATCACTCAAGATCTTTTTCACTCCATCTTTCCACCTCCAATTTGGTCTCCCACTTCTCCTCGTTCCCTCCACCTCTGACACATATATCCTCTTGGTCAATCTTTCCTCACTCATTCTCTCCATGTGACCAAACCATTTCAAAACACCCTCTTCTGATCTCTCAACCACACTCTTTTTGATACCACACATCTCTTACCCTATTATTACTTACTTGATCAAGCCACCTCACACCACATATTGTCCTCAAACATCTCCTTTCCAGCACATCCACACTCCTCCGCACAACTCTATCCATAGCCCACGCCTCGCAACAATAAAACATTGTTGGAACCACAATTCCTTCAAACATACCCATTTTTGCTTTCCGAGATAATGTTTTCGACTTCCACACATTCTTCAGGGCTCCCAGAATTTTCGCCCCATCCCCCACCCTATGATTCAATTCCGCTTCCATTGTTCCATCCGCTGCCAAATCCACTCCCAGATATCAAAAACACTTCACTTCCTCCAATTTTTCTCCAATCAAACTTACCTCCCAATTTACTTGACTCTGAACCCTACTGTACCTAATAACCTTACTCTTATTCACATTTACTGTCAACTTTCTTCTTTCACACACTTTACCAAACTCAGTCACCAGCTTCTGCAGTTTCTCACATGAATAAGCCACCAGCGCTGTATCATCGGCGAACAACAATTGACTCACTTCCCAAGATCTCTCATCCACAACAGACTGCATACTTACCCCGCTTTCCAAAACTCTTGCATTCACCTCCCTGACAACCCCATCCAAAAACAAATTAAACAACCATGGAGACATCACACACCCCTGCCGCAAGCCTACATTCACTGAGAACCAATCACTTTCCTCTCTTCCTACACGTACACATGCCTTACATCTTCGATAAAAACTTTTCACTGCTTCTAACAACTTGCCTCCCACACAATAAATCCTTAATACCTTCGACAGAGCATCTCTATCATATGCCTTCTCCAGATCCATGAATACTATATACAAATCCATTTGCTTTTCTAAGTATTTCTCACATACATTCCTCAAAGTAAACACCGGATCCACACATCCTCTACCACTTCTGAAACCACACTGCTCTTCCCCAATCTGATGCTCTGTACATGCCTTCACCCTCTCAATCAATACCCTCCCATATGATTTCCCAGGAATACTCAACAAACTTATACCTCTGTAATTTGAGCATTCACTCTTATCCCCTTTGTCTTTGTACAATGGCACTATGCAAGCATTCCACCAATCCTCAGGCACCTCACCATGAATCATACATACATTAAATAACCTTACCAACCAGTCAACAATACAGTCACCCCCTTTTTAATGAAGTCCACTGCAATACCATCCAAACCCGCTGCCTTGCCGGCTTTGATCTTCCGCAAAGCGTTTACTTCCTCTTCTCTGTTTACCAAATCATTTTCCCTAACCCTCTCACTTTGCACAGCACCTCGACCAAAACGCCATATATCTGCCACTCTATCATCAAACACATTCAACAAACCTTCAAGATACTCACTCCATCTCCTTCTCACATCATGACTACTTATTATCACCTCCCCATTAGCCCCCTTCACTGAAGTTCCCATTTGCTCCCTTGTCTTACGCATTTTATTTACCTCCTTCCAAAACATCTTTTTATTCTCTCTGAAATTTAATGATACTCTCTCACCCCAACTCTCATTTGCCATCTTTTTCACCTCTTGCACCTTTCTCTTGACCTCCTGCCTCTTTCTTTTATACATCTACTCATTTACATTATTAACCTGTAAAAATTTGTCCAAATGCCTCTCTCTTCTCTTTCACTAATAATCTTACTTCTTCATCCCACCACTCACTACCCTTTCTAAGCTGCCCACCTCCCACGCTTCTCATGCCACAAGCATCTTTTGCGCAATCCATCACTGATTCCCTAAATACATCCCATTCCTCCCCCACTCCCCTTACGTCCTTTGTTCTCACCTTTTCCCATTCTGTATTCAGTCTCTCCTGGTACTTCCTCACACAAGTCTCCTTTCCAAGATCACTTACTCTCGCCACTCTTTTCACCCCAAATTCTCTCTTTTTTTCTGAAAACCTCTACAAATCTTCACCTTAGCCTCCACAAGATAATGATCAGACATCCCTCCAGTTGCACCTCTCAGCACATTAACATCCAAAAGTCTCTCTTTCGCGCGCCTATCAATTAACACGTAATCCAATAACGCTCTCTGGACATCTCTCCTACTTACATATGTATACTTATGTATATCTCGCTTTTTAAACCAGGTATTCCCAATCACCAGTCCTTTTTCAGCACATAAATCTACAAGCTCTTCACCATTTCCATTTACAACACTGAAGACCCCATGTATACCAATTATTCTCTCAACTGCCACATTACTCATCTTTGCATTCAAGTCACCCATCACTATAACCCGGTCTCGTGCATCAAAACCACTAACAAACTCGTTCAGCTGCTTCCAAAACACTTGCCTCTTATTATCTTTCTTCTCATGCCCAAGTGCATATGCACCAATAATCACCCATCTCTCTCCATCAACTTTCAGTTTTACCCACATCAATCTAGAGTTTACTTTCTTACACTCTATCACATATTCCCACCACTCCTGTTTCAGGAGTAGTGCTACTCCTTCCCTTGCTCTTGTCATCTTACTAACCCCTGACTTTACTCCCAAGACATTCCCAAACCACTCTTCCCCTTTACACTTGAGCTTCGTTTCACTTAGAGCCAAAACATCTAGGCTCCTTTCCTCAAATATACTACCTATCTCTCCTTTTTTCTCAATTTGGTTACATCCACACACATTTAGACACCCCAGTCTGAGTCTTCGAGGAGGATAAACACTCCCCGCGTGACTCCTTCTTCTGTTCCCCTTTTAGAAAGTTAAAATACAAGGAGTGGAGGGTTTCTAGCCCCCCGCTCCCGTCCCCTTTAGTCGCCTTCTACGACACCTGAGGAATGTGTGGGAAGTATTCTTTCTCCCCTATCCCCAGGGATATATATATATATATATATATATATATATATATATATATATATATATATATATATGTATATATATATATATATATATATATATATATATATATATATATATGTATATATATATATATATATATATATATATATATATATAATATATATATATGTATATATATATTTATATATATAGTCTCTCTCCTGGTACTTCCTCACACAAGTCTCCTTTCCAAGCTCACTTACTCTCACCACTCTCTTCACCCCAACATTCTCTCTTCTTTTCTGAAAACCCATACAAATCTTCACCTTAGCCTCCACAAGATAATGATCAGACATCCCTCCAGTTGCACCTCTCACCACATTAACATCCAAAAGTCTCTCTTTCGCGCGCCTGTCAATTAACACGTAATCCAATAACGCTCTCTGGCCATCTCTCCTACTTACATACGTACACTTATGTATATCATGTATATCTCTCTAGACGTTTAACTAATTCGTAAATCGAGTATCATGATCGATATCTGATGATGTTCACGGATCTCCCTAGCATCACGAATGTTGTCAGTTTTCTTCGTCCTTTTCAGACGTAATGTTCGCTTGATGGAGAATAGGTATTGGTGGCGAGTGCTATTTGGATCAGCAATTGAGGATTCTGAGTTTACACTGGACGTAATTTATCTGTCGTTTGTAATCTGATGTCTGCCTGTTTACTTTGCATTTCATGAGTTCGGTATTAGAGCTTTTTTATTTTTTTGTGTTAATGAGATGGCACTGCTCAAATCATGGCCATCTCATTAACTTTATTTACATAAATAAGTTAATCACACTAGTCCGTGGTGATAATCATGAAGGTAAAATCGCAGTTCAGTAGATCATATGATCATATTTGATATGTGATTTTATTGTAGATTCAACACTACATATTTCACGGAGACAATCCACCTCATCAGGTGCAAACAATTCATAAAATTTTTTTATATTCCAAACATCACCACAGAGATTCCGTCTCTCCTCTGCTGTTCTCGACCACATACTAGCCTGATGGTTAAATGGAAAGTGGGGGTGAGGGGAAATGCCATGTGGTTAAGGGGGTTTGTGTGGGGATGAGTGCCATGTAGTTAAGGGGGTTTGTGGAGGTGGATTAATGACATGTAGTTAAGGGAGTTTGTTGGGGGGGGGGGACATGGAGTGTTGCATTTATAGAAAAATTACATGTTAAATAAAAGTGTATGAACTTTTACTGAATTTCGATTTCACCTTCATATGAATGCATATATTTTCATATTTGATCGCTGTTTCCCGTGTCAGTGGGGTAGCGCCGGAAATAGAAAGGCTACATTCGCTCACACCCATACTCTAGCTGTCACGTGTAATGCACTGAAACCACAGCTCCCTATCCACTTCCAGGCCCCACAAAACTTTCCATGGTTTACCCCAGACGCTTCACATGCTCTGGTACAGTCCATCAGCACGTCGACCCCGGTATACCACATCGCTCCAATTCACTCTATCCTATGCACGCCTCTCACCCCTCTGTATGTTCAGGCCCTGATCACTCACAATCCCTTTCACTCTTATCCTTTCATCTCCAATTTGGTCTCGTCCATTTCTTTGTTCCCTCCACTTCTGTCAAAAGGGTCCGCTGTAATTCAGCAGATCAATTTAATACATCACGTGGGTTATAGCACGTTAACTATTCCTCACTCATTCTCTCTATGACCAAACCATTTCAACACAGCCTCTTCTGCTCGCTCACCCACATCCATTTTACTACCAAACATCTCTATCACACTTCCGTTACTTACTCGATCAAACCACCTCACGCCACATATTTTCCTCAAACATTTCCTTTCCAACATATTTACCACCCACCTACGCACATTTCTTATCTATAGTACATGTCTGCCATACATATGATATTGTAGGGATCTATATATGTACCTTCAGGCATACCAATTTTTGCCCTCACAGATGATGTTATCTCTTTCCACGCATTTTTCAGTGCCCCCCGAAACCTTCGCCTCCTCACCCTCCCTATGACTCGCTTCTGCTTCTATGGTTCAATTCACTGCCATGTCCATTCCGTTCTATAACTCTGCCAAACTCGGCAACACCGCTCCCAATCTCAACTTTCTCCTCTCATACACTCTTCCAAACTCAAGTCACCAGCTTCTGCAGGTTCTCACTCGAATCAGCAACCAGTGCTGTATGATCAGCAAACACACACACACTCACACACACACACACACACACACACACATATATGTATATATATATATATATATATATATATATATATATATATATATAGTCTCAAGGAAAATGAAACACGAAAATATGAGCAGTTTGGCGACAATTTACATCCCTGAAGATGTGAATTATTACGAAAGCGCTCAGATTTTCGCGTTCCATTTTCGTTGTGGCTATCATGATATTCCTGAGTCACGTTTTCTTTAGTGATTTACCTGGGAATATTCATCAAGTCGCAGGAGAAAACGAAAGTTTGAGTCATAGTAATTGGAGATATTCTAATTAAAGAACTAGAAAGATCCATCTGTGGAGAAGTCAATAATAAAATACTTTTCATATTTACTTTTTGCTCTTATTTTCCATACCATATTGCTATCTAGTTCTGTCATCCCTCTGTGCATTCCTACCATTTCCATCCATATTTCTTTCCATCCTGTCTTTCTCACTGTAAAATCCCTTTCATTTCCATTCACTTGATCTTTGCCTTTTCTAACTCAACCATTCTGTTTTCTATGTTTTCATCCTGCCTTTTCTTTCCCTCCCATCGCCTACCTATTCCACGTTCCCTTTTCTTTTCATCCTTCCTCCTATCTTCATTCCTTTTCCTTCTCCCTTTTCTCATTATTTCCTTTCGCCCTCTTATTAATTCCTTTCCTCTTGATTTTCCCTCCCTTCAACCCTCCCTTCCCTCCACACTTCTCCTACATTTTCTTCTCCTGTTCCTCGCATTCCATCTCTTCCCTTCCACCTCCTTTTTTTAATTATCCCTCCCATCTTCCTGGGTCCCTTCCCTGCAGAGCCCACGTCCTCCCTGGCGTGGTGAGGGAGGGAGCCCCTGATCTTCCCTGCTAGAGCCACGTCCTCCCTGGCGTGGTGAGGGAGGGAGGAGCCCCTGACCTTCCCTGCAGAGCCACGTCCTCCCTGGCGTGGTGAGGGAGGGAGGAGCCCTTGACCCTCCATGTAGAGCCACGTCCTCCCTGGAGTGGTGAGGGAGGGAGGAGCCCTTGACCCTCCATGTAGAGCCACGTCCTCCCTGGCGTGGTGAGGGAGGGAGGAGCCCCTGACCTTCCCTGCAGACCCACGTCCTCCCTGGCGTGGTGAGGGAGGGAGGAGCCCCTGACCTTCCCTGCAGAGCCACGTCCTCCCTGGCGTGGTGAGGGAGGGGGGAGCCCCTGACCAGTAGATTAACTGGCTAGTTTACTCACGTCTTAGAACCTGAAGTCTGGCTCTCCCTTGGCTTATCCCCGACGACCTATTAGCGAGGGGGCAAGATGGAAGGGGAGAATAAATGGAAAGGTCTGAAGGCGAGTGAGAGACGGAGGCATAAGAGGGAAATATGAAAAAGAGAAAGAGGGTTAAGGCAAAATCATATGACGTTCTAGGCAGACTGAAATGGAACCTGATACTTTTTGAGAGGCAGGCAAGGAGTGTGAGCTTACCAGGTCCGATCAAATCTGAAAAAGGTGTTGGATGACACTTGATATAGCGGGATAAAATGGATATATATTTTTTCTTTCACGGGACCAAAGCGAGTGAGAAGGGAAGGGGGTGGGTGGGGACACAAGGGTTACTGTGGTGTCCGGGATGGTATGTGTGGTGTGGGGTGAAGCTTGGTTGATATCTTCCCACTGAAGCATATGAGAGAGAGAGAGAGAGAGAGAGAGAGAGAGAGAGAGAGAGAGAGAGAGAGAGGAGGGCAGAGAGAGAGAGAGAGAGAGAGAGAGAGGAGAGAGAGAGAGAGAGAGAGAGAGAGAGAGAGAGAGAGAGAGAGAGAGAGAGAGAGAGAGAGAGAGAGAGAGAGAGAGAGAGAGAGAGAGAGAGAGAGAGAGAGAGAGAGAGAGAGAGAGAGAGAGGGGGCAGAGAGAGAGAGAGAGAGAGAGAGAGGCAGAGAGAGAGAGAGAGGGGGGCAGAGAGAGAGAGAGAGAGGAGGGCAGAGAGAGAGAGAGTGGGGCAGAGAGAGAGAGAGAGAGAGAGAGAGAGAGAGAGAGAGAGAGAGAGAGAGAGAGAGAGAGAGGTAATATTGGCATCATAATGATCAGTAGGGACAGTGTAACTCGTTTTAGACATGGCATTTGTTAATTTGCAAAAGTTGCAGTATTTATTAAGCGCATCAAATTAAAATTTCCAATTGGGGAAAAAAAATTTGTCATCGGATACTAGTGAAAAAAAAAAATTGACTTGGAAAAGTTATTGTCCTTTTATGATGATCCGAATATATAATGATTCGAATGTATGAATCTATGGAAATCTACCATGATCCGAATATATGATAATTCGAATGTATGAATGTATGGAAATCTACCATGATCCGAATATATGATAATTAGAATGTATGGATCTATGGAAATTTATGATCCGAATATATTATGATTCGAATGTATGAATCTATGGAAATTTATCTAGATAATGTATGATCTAGTGACGCATCCATGGGCCGCCCATTGGACGGGTCTGCATAGGTTCGAATTCTGGTCTCTGCAGCCAGTCCACAGTCAACCTAGCTGTTCATCCTCCCATGGAGGCTGGTTGGCAAAATGGATTCTTGGCTTTGGTTTATATATATATATATATATATATATATATATATATATATATATCATCCCTGGGGATAGGGGAGAAAGAATACTTCCCACGTATTCCCTGCGTGTCGTAGAAGGCGACTAAAAGGGGAGGGAGCGGGTGGCTGGAAATCCTCCCCTCTCGTTTTTTTCAATTTTCCAAAAGAAGGAACAGAGAAGGGGGCCAGGTGAGGATGTTCCCTCAAAGGCCCATTCCTCTGTTCTTAACGCTACCTCGCTGACGTGGGAAATGGCGAATAGTACGAAAGAAAGAAAAGATATATATATATATATATATATATATATATATATATATATATATATATATATATATATATATATATATATATATATTCCTATGAGTACACGGGGAATGAAACATGATAAGTTCCCAAGTGCATTTTCGTGTAATAATCACATCATCAGGGGAGACACAAAAAAGAATTATAACAGTCAGTTGATATACAACAAAGAGACGTAGCTAGGACGCCATTTGGTAAACAAGTGACTACCCGAATGGAGGTCAGATGCGTTCAAGTCTGGCAACAAGCGGATCATAAACTTATTATGTGGACAAGAAAGGGA
This sequence comes from Panulirus ornatus, assembly GCF_036320965.1. Classification (NCBI taxonomy): domain Eukaryota; kingdom Metazoa; phylum Arthropoda; class Malacostraca; order Decapoda; family Palinuridae; genus Panulirus; species Panulirus ornatus. The sequence goes on from NC_092272.1 coordinate 12,700,481, forward strand.
ACTGTTTACAAATTCTATCAACAATATAGAGTTCATGAGATAGTCATGATTAGGGCATTCAGTTTGCATGTGCCTTCTGACTTAACATGAAAACGGAAAAATGGTGAAAATGCATAAAACACAATCTCTTCTTCCGACTTTATATTACATGACAACGAAAACAAATGCACATTGAAACCAATTCCATAATAGAGAAGAGATTTCTTTATTGTATAAGATCGAGTAGCAATGCTCGTACCAGGAGCATCAGAACAGAGGATTCAATCCTCTTATGAGTTCACTTGTTACCTGCCACGTTCACAGACGTACTGAATTGCAATCAAAATGATAAGGGGACGCAGTACATCAATTAAACGGTACAAGAAGCATTTATAGTTTAGACCGGCATAATTGAAGCCATGTATTAGCAGTCTATGCCTGGTTAATTGAATCTATACCGGGTTAATTAAAGTCGTGAATGGATGATTGTATGCGAACAAAGTGGTTCCAATTCTGCTTGGAGACGGTACTATCTTGAGCAAGGACTCTCCTATGACCAGAGGACACAAGGAGGAGGGGTAAAGCGTGATAAAGAACCTTTCCATGCGAAAGGAGCCCACCTTACTCTTCTCCTTTGTGGAGCGCAACCTCGAAGCTGCATGAATCCTCCGGTTAAAATCGAATCCTTTTGTTACACAGTTGAATGTTAAATAAAGCACTTTTGTCTTAAAATTGGGTAAAAAATGAACCCATTTTGTCTTCGAAATATGAATGTGTACATCACACTGGGTTCCAAGAGCCTAAAAACACTACTTTTTATATCACTTCAAATTATCATATAAATATTATTCATCGAATGCCAAAATGAAGTTATTCATACTCAACTAAACGATTAATTTCTACTTTCTTTAACTAAGTTAACTTTAAATGCTAAATTTAATGGAATATTAAACGCAAATGTCCTCAGGTTCATTCAATCAACGTATATATATATATATATATATATATATATATATATATATATATATATATATATATATATATATATATATATAGGCAGTAACAATAGCAAGGACATGGTCACACCCATCGACAACGGTAACCTCCAGAAGACCGATTTCGACGATGAAGGCCTGCACTGTGGCTGAGAGATTGACTTGAGGAGGCAGAAGTGATATTGTGACAGTGATTGTGTCAGCGTCGCGTCGCCTCGCCGCAGTGTATCGAGACAGACTTCCCCAGAACTTTTAAAGGGGAAGTAAATGTTTATAGTTGTGTTAATGGAGTGATAGTTTTCATGCATGATGTTTTTGACAAGAAAATAGTGAAGTTGGAAAAAAATGTAGCTTAGACATTGAAGCTTATTGACACAGTGGTGAAATTGATGAGAACTGCTATTGACGTTTGTGTGAATAAATTGTCATTTCCTTTTCCATAGCCAGAGGTTGAACCATTATGTGACATTCATTTCTTTTTTCATTCATTTCAAGCTAAAAGTTTGTTTTCTAAATTGTTTCTTACATTTTTTCATATGTATATATATGTATGTGTGTGTGTGTGTGTGTGTATGTGCATATGTGTGTGTGTGTGTGTGTGTGTGTGTATATGTATATATATATGTATATTATCCCTGGGGATAGGGGTGAAAGAATACTTCCCACGTATTCCTCGCGTGTCGTAGAAAGCGACTAGAGGGGACGGGAGCGGGGGGCCGGAAATCCTCCCCTCCTTGTATTAACTTTCTAAAATGGGAAACAGAAGAAGGAGTCACGCGGAGAGTGATCATCCTCCTCGAAGGCTCAGAGTGGGGTGCCTAAATGTGTGTGGATGTAACCAAGATGTGAAAAAAGGAGAGATAGGTAGTATGTTTGAGGAAAGGAACCTGGATGTTTTGGCTCTGAGTGAAACGAAGCTCAAGGGTAAAGGGGAAGAGTGGTTTGGAAATGTCTGGGGAGTGAAGTCAGGGGTTAGTGAGAGGACAAGAGCAAGGGAAGGAGTAGCAATACTCCTGAAACAGGAGTTGTGGGAGTATGTGATAGAATGTAAGAAAGTAAATTCTCGATTAATATGGGTAAAATTGAAAGTTGATGGAGAGAGGTGGGTGATTATTGGTGCATATGCACCTGGGCATGAGAAGAAAGATCATGAGAGGCAAGTGTTTTGGGAGCAGCTAAATGAGTGTGTTAGCGGTTTTGATGCACGAGACCGGGTTATAGTGATGGGTGATTTGAATGCAAAGGTGAGTAATGTGGCAGTTGAGGGAATAATTGGTATGCATGGGGTGTTCAGTGTTGTAAATGGAAATGGTGAAGAGCTTGTAGATTTATGTGCTGAAAAAGGACTGATGATTGGGAATACCTGGTTTAAAAAGCGAGATATACATAAGTATACTTATGTAAGTAGGAGAGATGGCCAGAGAGCGTTATTGGATTACGTGTTAATTGACAGGCGTGCGAAAGAGAGACTTTTGGATGTTAATGTGCTGAGAGGTGCAACTGGAGGGATGTCTGATCATTATCTTGTGGAGGCTAAGGTGAAGATTAGTATGGGTTTTCAGAAAAGAGGAGTGAATGTTGGGGTGAAGAAGGTGGTGAGAGTAAGTGAGCTTGGGAAGGAGACCTGTGTGGGGAAGTACCAGGAGAGACTGTGTACAGAATGGAAAAAGGTGAGAACAATGGAAGTAAGGGGAGTGGGGGAGGAATGGGATGTATTTAGGGAATCAGTGATGGATTGCGCAAAAGATGCTTGTGGCATGAGAAGAGTGGGAGGTGGGCTGTTTAGAAAGGGTAGTGAGTGGTGGGATGAAGAAGTAAGAGTATTAGTAAAAGAGAAGAGAGAGGCATTTGGACGATTTTTGCAGGGAAAAAATGCAATTGAGTGGGAGAAGTATAAAAGAAAGAGACAGGAGGTCAAGAGAAAGGTGCAAGAGGTGAAAAAAAGGGCAAATGAGAGTTGGGGTGAGAGACTATCAGTAAATTTTAGGGAGAATAAAAAGATGTTCTGGAAGGAGGTAAATAGGGTGCGTAAGACAAGGGAGCAAATGGGAACTTCAGTGAAGGGCGTAAATGGGGAGGTGATAACAAGTAGCGGTGATGTGAGAAGGAGATGGAATGAGTATTTTGAAGGTTTGTTGAATGTGTCTGATGACAGAGTGGCAGATATAGGGTGTTTTGGTCGAGGTGGTGTGCAAAGTGAGAGGGTTAGGGAAAATGATTTGGTAAACAGAGAAGAGGTAGTAAAAGCTTTGCGGAAGATGAAAGCCGGCAAGGCAGCAGGTTTGGATGGTATTGCAGTGGAATTTATTAAGAAAGGGGGTGACTGTATTGTTGACTGGTTGGTAAGGTTATTTAATGTATGTATGACTCATGGTGAGGTGCCTGAGGATTGGCGGAATGCGTGCGTAGTGCCATTGTACAAAGGCAAAGGGGATAAGAGTGAGTGCTCAAATTACAGAGGTATAAGTTTGTTGAGTATTCCTGGTAAATTATATGGGAGGGTATTGATTGAGAGGGTGAAGGCATGTACAGAGCATCAGATTGGGGAAGAGCAGTGCGGTTTCAGAAGTGGTAGAGGATGTGTGGACCAGGTGTTTGCTTTGAAGAATGTATGTGAGAAATACTTAGAAAAGCAAATGGATTTGTATGTAGCATTTATGGATCTGGAGAAGGCATATGATAGAGTTGATAGAGATGCTCTGTGGAAGGTATTAAGAATATATGGTGTGGGATGCAAGTTGTTAGAAGCAGTGAAAAGTTTTTATCGAGGATGTAAGGCATGTGTACGTGTAGGAAGAGAGGAAAGTGATTGGTTCTCAGTGAATGTAGGTTTGCGGCAGGGGTGTGTGATGTCTCCATGGTTGTTTAATTTGTTTATGGATGGGGTTGTAAGGGAGGTAAATGCAAGAGTCCTGGAAAGAGGGGCAAGTATGAAGTCTGTTGGGGATGAGAGAGCTTGGGAAGTGAGTCAGTTGTTGTTCGCTGATGATACAGCGCTGGTGGCTGATTCATGTGAGAAACTGCAGAAGCTGGTGACTGAGTTTGGTAAAGTGTGTGGAAGAAGAAAGTTGAGAGTAAATGTGAATAAGAGCAAGGTTATTAGGTACAGTAGGGGTGAGGGTCAAGTCAATTGGGAGGTGAGTTTGAATGGAGAAAAACTGGAGGAAGTGAAGTGTTTTAGATATCTGGGAGTGGATCTGTCAGCGGATGGAACCATGGAAGCGGAAGTGGATCATAGGGTGGGGGAGGGGGCGAAAATTTTGGGAGCCTTGAAAAATGTGTGGAAGTCGAGAACATTATCTCGGAAAGCAAAAATGGGTATGTTTGAGGGAATAGTGGTTCCAACAATGTTGTATGGTTGCGAGGCGTGGGCTATGGATAGAGATGTGCGCAGGAGGATGGATGTGCTGGAAATGAGATGTTTGAGGACAATGTGTGGTGTGAGGTGGTTTGATCGAGTAAGTAACGTAAGGGTAAGAGAGATGTGTGGAAATAAAAAGAGCGTGGTTGAGAGAGCAGAAGAGGGTGTTTTGAAATGGTTTGGGCACATGGAGAGAATGAGTGAGGAGAGATTGACCAAGAGGATATATGTGTCGGAGGTGGAGGGAACGAGGAGAAGAGGGAGACCAAATTGGAGGTGGAAAGATGGAGTGAAAAGGATTTTGTGTGATCGGGGCCTGAACATGCAGGAGGGTGAAAGGAGGGCAAGAAATAGAGTGAATTGGAGTCATGTGGTATACAGGGGTTGACGTGCTGTCAGTGGATTGAAGCAAGGCATGTGAAGCGTCTGGGGTAAACCATGGAAGGCTGTGTAGGTATGTATATTTGCGTGTGTGGACGTGTGTATGTACATGTGTATGGGGGGGGGGGGGTTGGGCCATTTCTTTCGTCTGTTTCCTTGCGCTACCTCGCAAACGCGGGAGACAGCGACAAAGTATAAAAAAAAAAAAAAATATATATATATATATATATATATATTCCTATGAGTCCACAGGGAAAATGAAACACGAAAAGTTCCCAAGTGCACTTTCGTGTAATAATCACATCATCAGGGGAGAGACAAGAGAGAAATATAACAGTCAGTTGATATACATCGAAGAGACGAAGCTAGGACGCCATTTGGTAAACATGTGATTGTCCAAAACTTATTATGTGAATAAGAAGGGGAATTGTTTACAAATTTTAACAAAAAAGCTATCCAATTTGTATAGACTCTCTAATATTAAGGTTATAATTCTTTGTGTATTTGATAATAGAAGATTCAATGATATGTATTACATAGCCTAAACCAGTTACCGAATTTATTGACCAACCCTTAAGGAAGGATGAACAGCTGAGTTGACTGTGGACTGACTGCCACAACCATGATTCGAACTTTTACCCTCGAACCCGGGCGGCCCGTGAATGCATCACGATCAGCAACCCTATCCACGAATGTAATAGTACAACTCTGTGCAATGTAGCCATACCTGAATTCGACACAGACCATCCAAGAGACAAGGGCATCTATCTGATACAGTGCAGAATTCATCAGTACAGTAACGGTGTATGATGTCCGTTCATCAAGCCGGAGGGCACTTGTTCACATACATATTGACTTGGAGGGTTCCATCCTCCCCTTTCATCCCTTTGTGACCCATGGAATCCCTAAAAGCAGGATTTCCTACGTGAGCAATGTACAATATTGGTATCGGGAGGTTCTTAAATATATGGTATAATGTGTCTTCAGTTCCTCGAGAAATGGCTCCTGTTTAATCTATTGTAGGAGCTACAGAATGCCTTAGTCCATCATGTATACTTCAGTGTGTAATCATTTTTCCCCCCACAGAACATCAGCACAGACAGTCGGACATGGCAGAGTGTGGTAATGAGGTAAGACACGCTAAACTTCAAAAGCTTGGGCACAAAGCTAATGTGATGTATCATCGTCTTTGGAAGACGTGAGTGAACTTTTCAATCACGTAAATTGCTTTTCTTGCATCACTTTTTTTGCTCGTTCGTTTACTGCTCATGTTCACGTACCGATCATGAGTGACCACCTTGCCCTAAAAACACAAGCTCGTATCTATATATCTCTCACCATCAGGCCTTTCTTTAAAGTGGTACAGTAGAAAAATAACCATCAGGACAACTTCGTCGTTACAGAAGACAGTATATCTTCAAGCGAGTGGTGAGAACAACATTAGCATGGAGCAACCGTTCTTGCGGCCTTTCCTAAAGTGGTACCGTTGAAATAATCACCAGCATACCATGGAGTAACCGTTCTTGCGTTCGCCTGCTCTTGTGTGTGGGGAGAAAGAGATGCTTGCTTCACCATCAGACCACTGGTGTTGTTAAATGATTTCCACAATCCTGCAACCAGGCAAACCCAGCAGGAAGAGCAATTCTTTTGTGTGGATGGAGACGAATGGCACGTTGAAGCACTATATTCACTCACAACATGAAGTTGGAACAGCTAAGTCTGGAGAGTTTTCACAAAAAGTCGGGTGTCTGGGTTTTTCTTTTAACACATCACGAGAATTTTTTCTTTTCTTTTATGACGTCAACGTTCCATTTTCTTTATTATGTCTTGTCAAATGTTACTGCTAAGAACTCTTTCGCTTTTAAAGCAATTTTTTTTTGAAACCTCCTTCACTGTAAGCCCAGTCCAGTCCCTAGACGACTTTGACAGTGAATCTTCCAGTGTCTAAATCACTGCAAAGCCATCAGAGATATCTGCCGTGCTATAACAAAACCCCGGCAGATCATCCAGTCTTTGCGAGCGAGTCTGGCTTTGTTATCCTCGCCCATGGATCCCCTCATCACTGAAGAGAGTTGTGGGGGAGGAGGAGGAAACTGCAGCCAACTTATGTCCCAACACCAGCTTTCATCTGAATGTTCCGTGTTGTCTGATCCAGGAAGCAGGTGAACACGATTCCACAAAAAAGTTATTTCCTTCGTTTAAATATGGTGATTCCACGTATCTGAGACCACTCTTGTTCTGTACCTTGAGGGTCCTGGAACAACTGTGTCTGCGCAAATCTGTAGCGTTCCAGTGTCTTCCAGTATTGTTAGGACACTGTGTTCTCTTCCTTGAGAGTCCTGGAAGAGCCGTGTCTGAGCAAATCTGTAGCGTTCCAGTGTCTTCCAGTATTGTTAGGACACTGTGTTCTCTTCCTTGAGAGTCCTGGAAGAGCCGTGTCTGAGGAAATCTGTAGCGTTCCAGTGTCTCCTAGTATTGTTAGGACACTGTGTTCTCTTCCTTGAGAGTCCTGGAAGAGCCGTGTCTGAGGAAATCTGTAGCGTTCCAGTGTCTCCTAGCATTGTTAGGACACTGTGTTCTCTTTCATCTGATGTAATCTGTCCATTACGAGGTCGAATGAAGAACTAGGGATAGTGTTCCAGCCATATGGATTGTGGCTCCAGGTCACTCAACGGCAGACGAGTGATTCCAGTGTTGCACTACAGTACAGCACTGGAATCACTTGGGATCCCTGGTATGCAGCAGATTGGTAGATCGCCACTGTACGTAATATGTACATCAGCTTCATGGCGTCTGTATACCTGTGACACATCCTTGAGTCTGTGGCAGAACCTGGAAGGCGACATGGAAGTTAACTCCCGTCCTTAACGTGAACCCAGGGAGGACCTCAGTGGCCTATGACATCTCTCTGTGGACTGTGTGTGTGTGTGTGTGTGTGTGTGTGTGTTCCAGTCCCTCACCAGCTGAAACAAATGACACCTTGGAAGTATGATGGATCGGGTGTCCTCCATTCTGCAAATGTCTATAGAAAGTAAACTTTTCGACCTTTATGTCTCTCACTTTTGCATAGATTAGAGCATAGTTGGTGTAATTATACTTCCAAGGAACAATCATATGTATGGTAATGCCTCGCAGACAGCACTGAGGTGCACAGTAAGCCAGCATCACACTCTGCTCTTAGCAATCTAAACAGAATATGAGCAGCTTCGAAAACAGAAGTCCAAAATGCAAAAGCTGATTAGTGAAATAATGCTCTATGTCAGCTGAGGCGACACGGCCAATTGAACGCCTTAATCTAGGTTATCTCATTCGATATATATATATATACACTAAGGCAGGTACCCATTCTATCGGCTGGCCACTGGGGGAGGATGAACAGCTGGGTTAACTGTAGAGCAGCTGCCGCAAGCAGCAATCGAACATACGCGGATTTGTGCCACAAGATTGAAGCTGCTTCATTGCTTCGACTCCCACAGCAGCAGACTAGGATAATCCTATTCAAAGGACTAAATCCTAATTAATATATTCTTTGGTCAGAAATTGTGATGCGATTGTGTTTCGTCTATCTTACATTTTTTGCTATTTTGTTCTCTATCCATTGTATAGACTTCTGTTCTGAAGCTATGACTTTCTAGAGACGTGGAGATGATATGATAAGGCTTCCTCTGCTGGTTCGAATCCTTCGCAGCCCTGCTCAGCTACAAACCCCAAGTTCATGAGGTGGGTAATGGCATCAGAACACATCTGTTATGATTAACAACTCCATAAGACCATTACCCCCACGAACCTTACCCATACTGGCAATGAAATGAATCAGAGAAAAAAGCCCCTATCGTTGAAACACATTACCATACATTACGTCGGTCGGCCTCTGACTGCACATTGATGGGGAGTGTATGTATGGTAGATATAAACGTCACTGGTGGGTAGACTTTCCGACAGAGGGGGTAGTTAATGTCGTGATATGCAGAGCTGAGTTTCGGCTCTCCCACTGTTCCTCACTGCTTAGCATGAGATTCTTATTCCCAGTTCCCCACTGTGGTTCAACAGAAGGGGACAGAAGTGCCACTGGGAGAAAAAACAAATGTATCTTACCTTCTCCAACTTTGGAAATGGTGAGTAAGATTTTAAGAAGTCATTTATGAGGTACATAACCTCTCACAAGGTACCACATACACCGTTTAGTGCTCTATCAACATATCACTGTCCATTGCTGTGGGTGCTGAAGCATTGTTCCTGTAATTCATACTACCTAAACATGTTTTCATTTGTCTTATCTTCCAGCTTTCCTGTCTTAATTTTCGCTTCAATTCCACGACTTACATTGTTTGTGCCTCTTTCGTCACATGTGTACCTTGCAGGTAATGTTCTCTGAATTACCTATATGCCATCTAACTTACACCACACAATTCTGTGGATTTCTAATATTCTTTTTTCTTATCCAATACAGCCTCGAAATGACACAGTGGTGTGTTGCTGTCTGAATTCCTTTGTTCATGATTGTGTCCCTGTCAGTGATGAACCTGTCATAAAAATCCATGAATAGCCAGCAGCTTGTCTCTTCAATGAAAGTGAGTCTTTTTCTCTCTTTGTTTTTCTTTTATTTTGAAGTAAGTTATCAGACATTGATTTAGCCTCCAGTGAGAATAGCACCTCGGCTTTTCCCATCTGCATGACCACTTAGATCAGAAGATGAATTTGAGGAGATAGCGAATCTCAGAGACAGTAGTGCCCCAGCAATGGACACTGGAGGCGTATCATAAATGACTTTTTCAAAATCCTATTTATCAGTTATCACTTATCGTGTGATAGTGCACTAGGGATCTCTCGTAATTTGTGAGAGATCATGGGCCTCATAAATGAACTTCCAAAATCCTATTTATCAGTTATCAGTTACCGTGTGATAGTGCACTAGGGGTATCTTATACCTTGTGAGAGATCGTGTGCCTCATATACTGACTTCTCATAATCCTAGTTATCAGTTATCGTGTGATAGTGCACTAGGGATCTCTCGTAATTTGTGAGAGATCATGTGCCTTATAAATGAACTTTCAGAATCCTATTTATCAGTTATTTATCATCGTGTGATAGTGTACTGGGGATCTCTCGTAATTTGTGAGAGATCATGTGCCTCATAAATGAACTTTCAAAATCCTATTTATCAGTTATTTATTATCGTGTGATAGTGTAGTGGGGATCTCTCGTAATTTGTGAGAGATCATGTGCCTTATAAATGAATTTTCAGAATCCTATTTATCAGTTATTTATTATCGTGTGATAGTGTACTGTGGATCTCTCGTAATTTGTGAGAGATCATGGGCCTCATAAATGAACTTTCAAAATCCTATTTATCAGTTATTTATTATCGTGTGATAGTGTAGTGGGGATCTCTCGTAATTTGTGAGAGATCATGTGCCTCATAAATGAACTTTCAAAATCCTATTTATCAGTTATCACTTATCGTGTGAGCGCCTTGTTCACTGATAGCACCATCCTAAGAGGATTGCGCCTTCAATTTCCTTGGCACTGTTGTGGGAAATCGGTCTGACATGTGCCGGACATCCATCTGTTGCCACGACGGATGGAGCAACAGCGCTGGTCACTACTGGGGAGATGGGGAGGAGGAGGAGGAGGAGAGGGGGAGGAGGAGGAGGAGGAGGAGGAGGAGGAGGATGAAGGGGGGAGAGCCACACTGATGGGTGGGGGGTAGAGGGAGGAGGAGGAGGAGGAGAAAGGGAAAGGGAGAGAGAGAGCCACACTGAGGAATAGGGGGTATGGGGAATAGGAGGAAGGGGAGGATGGGGAGAGCGACACTGATGGGTGGGGGTTTGGGGAGGAGGGGGGAGGGCAATGGAAAGGGGGGGGTGGGGGTGTGGGCCCCGCAGGAGCTAACGTTTCGGGGGGCGTAGGTGGGAGGGGTATTTCAGGGGAGGGGGTTAGTTCTAGAGGGGAGGTCGAGGGATGGGAGGAGCGCAGAGGAGAGGGGAAAGGAGGGGAGGTTGGGGGTGGACGGCAGGGTATGAGATGGGTGGGGAGGAGGGGAGGGGACGTGCGTGTGACTGGGGTCGTATAATGGAGGAATTTTCTCTCTTTTTTTTTATGTTATCTGAGACGGCACACGCAGCTGAGGCCCTAATCATGGCCATCCATCAACAATATATATATATATATATATATATATATATATATATATATATATATATATATATATATATATATATATATATATATTGATTATTGGTGCATATGCACCTGGGCATGAGAAGAAAGGTCGTGAGAGGCAAGTGTTTTGGGAGCAGCTGAATGAGTGTGTTAGTGGTTTTGATGCACGAGACCGGGTTATAGTGATAGGTGATTTGAATGCAAAGGTGAGAAATGTGGCAGTTGAGGGAATAATTGGTATACATGGGGTGTTCAGTGTTGTAAATGGAAATGGTGAAGAGCTTGTAGATTTATGTGCTGAAAAAGGACTGATGATTGGGAATACCTGGTTTAAAAAGCGAGATATACATAAGTATACTTATGTAAGTAGGAGAGATGGCCAGAGAGCGTTATTGGATTACGTGTTAATTGACAGGCGCGCGAAAGAGAGACTTTTGGATGTTAATGTGCTGAGAGGTGCAACTGGAGGGATGTCTGATCATTATCTTGTGGAGGCTAAGGTGAAGATTTGTATGGGTTTTCAGAAAAGAAGAGTGAATGTTGGGGTGAAGAGGGTGGTGAGAGTAAGTGAGCTTGGGAAGGAGACTTGTGTGAGGAAGTACCAGGAGAGACTGAGTACAGAATGGAAAAAGGTGAGAACAATGGAAGTAAGGGGAGTGGGGGAGGAATGGGATGTATTTAGGGAATCAGTGATGGATTGCGCAAAAGATGCTTGTGGCATGAGAAGAGTGGGAGGTGGGTTGATTAGAAAGGGTAGTGGGATGAAGAAGTAAGAGTATTAGTGAAAGAGAAGAGAGAGGCATTTGGACGATTTTTGCAGGGAAAATATGCAATTGAGTGGGAGATGTATAAAAGAAAGAGACAGGAGGTCAAGAGAAAGGTGCAAGAGGTGAAAAAAAGGGCAAATGAGAGTTGGGGTGAGAGAGTATCATTAAATTTTAGGGAGAATAAAAAGATGTTCTGGAAGGAGGTAAATAAAGTGCGTAAGACAAGGGAGCAAATGGGAACTTCAGTGAAGGGCGCAAATGGGGAGGTGATAACAAGTAGTGGTGATGTGAGAAGGAGCTGGAGTGAGTATTTTGAAGGTTTGTTGAATGTGTTTGATGATAGAGTGGCAGATATAGGGTGTTTTGGTCGAGGTGGTGTGCAAAGTGAGAGGGTTAGGGAAAATGATTTGGTAAACAGATAAGAGGTAGTAAAAGCTTTGCGGAAGATGAAAGCCGGCAAGGCAGCAGGTTTGGATGGTATTGCAGTGGAATTTATTAAAAAAGGGTGTGACTGTATAGTTGACTGGTTGGTAAGGTTATTTAATGTATGTATGACTCATGGTGAGGTGCCTGAGGATTGGCGGAATGCGTGCATAGTGCCATTGTACAAAGGCAAAGGGGATAAGAGTGAGTGCTCAAATTACAGAGGTATAAGTTTGTTGAGTATTCCCGGTAAATTATATGGGAGGGTATTGATTGAGAGGGTGAAGGCATGTACAGAGCATCAGATTGGGGAAGAGCAGTGTGGTTTCAGAAGTGGTAGAGGATGTGTGGATCAGGTGTTTGCTTTGAAGAATGTATGTGAGAAATACTTAGAAAAGCAAATGGATTTGTATGTAGCATTTATGGATCTGGAGAAGGCATATGATAGAGTTGATAGAGATGCTCTGTGGAAGGTATTAAGAATATATGGTGTGGGAGGCAAGTTGTTAGAAGCAGTGAAAAGTTTTTATCGAGGATGTAAGGCATGTGTACGTGTAGGAAGAGAGGAAGGTGATTGGTTCTCAGTGAATGTAGGTTTGCGGCAGGGGTGTGTGATGTCTCCATGGTTGTTTAATCTGTTTATGGATGGGGTTGTTAGGGAGGTGAATGCAAGAGTTTTGGAAAGAGGGGCAAGTATGAATTCTGTTGGGGATGAGAGAGCTTGGGAAGTGAGTCAGTTGTTGTTCGCTGATGATACAGCGCTGGTGGCTGATTCATGTGAGAAACTGCAGAAGCTGGTGACTGAGTTTGGTAAAGTGTGTGAAAGGAGAAAGTTAAGAGTAAATGTGAATAAGAGCAAGGTTATTAGGTACAGTAGGGTTGAGGGTCAAGTCAATTGGGAGGTGAGTTTGAATGGAGAAAAACTGGAGGAAGTGAAGTGTTTTAGATATCTGGGAGTGGATCTGGCAGCGGATGGAACCATGGAAGATGAAGTGGATCATAGGGTGGGGGAGGGGGCGAAAATTTTGGGAGCCTTGAAAAATGTGTGGAAGTCGAGAACATTATCTCGGAAAGCAAAAATGGGTATGTTTGAAGGAATAGTAGTTCCAACAATGTTGTATGGTTGCGAGGCGTGGGCTATGGATAGAGTTGTGCGCAGGAGGATGGATATGCTGGAAATGAGATGTTTGAGGACAATGTGTGGTGTGAGGTGGTTTGATCGAGTAAGTAACGTAAGGGTAAGAGAGATGTGTGGAAATAAAAAGAGCGTGGTTGAGAGAGCAGAAGAGGGTGTTTTGAAATGGTTTGGGCACATGGAGAGAATGAGTGAGGAAAGATTGACCAAGAGGATATATGTGTCGGAGGTGGAGGGAACGAGGAGAAGAGGGAGACCAAATTGGAGGTGGAAAGATGGAGTGAAAAAGATTTTGTTTGATCGAGGCCTGAACATGCAGGAGGGTGAAAGGAGGGCAAGGAATAGAGTGAATTGGAGCGATGTGGTATACCGGGGTTGACGTGCTGTCAGTGGATTGAATCAAGTCATGTGAAGCGTCTGGGGTAAACCATGGAAAGCTGTGTAGGTATGTATATTTGCGTGTGTGGACGTATGTATATACATGTGTATTGGGGTGGGTTTGGGCCATTTCTTTCGTCTGTTTCCTTGCGCTACCTCGCAAACGCGGGAGACAGCGACAAAGCAAAAAAAAAAAAAAAATACATATATATATATATATATATATATATATATTTATATATATATATATATATATATATATATGGAGTGAGTATTTTGAAGGTTTGTTGAATGTGTTAGATGATAGAGTGGCAGATATAAGGTGTTTTGGTCGAGGTGGTGTGCAAAGTGAGAGGATTAGGAAGAACAATTTGGTAAACAGAGAAGAGGCAGTGAAAGCTGTGCGGAAGATCAAAGCCGGCAAGGCAAGGAGTTTGGATAGTATTGCAGTGGAATTTATTAAAAAAGGGAGTGACTGTATTGTTGACTGGCTGGTAAGGTTATCTAATGTATGTATGATTCATGGTGAGGTGCCTGAGGATTGGCAAAATGCTTGCATAGTGCCATTGTACAAAGGCAAAGTGGATAAAAGTGAGTGCTCAAATTACAGAGGCAAAAGTTTGTTGAGAGTTCCTGGGAAATTATATGAGAGGGTATTGATTGAGAGGGTGAAGGCATGTACAGAGCATCAGATTGGGGAAGAGCAGTGTGGTTTCAGAAGTGGTAGAGGATGTGTGGATCAGGTGTTTGCTTTGAAGAATGTATGTGAGAAGTACTCAGAAAAACAAATGGATTTGTATGTAGCATTTATGGATCTGGAGAAGGCATATGATAGAGTTGATAGAGATGCTCTGTGGAAGGTATTAAAATACATGGTGTGGGAGGCAAGTAGTTAGAAGCAGTGAAAAGTTTTCATCGAGGATGTAAGGCATGTATAAGTGTAGGAAGAAAGTGATTGGTTCTCAATGAATGTTGGTTTGCGGCAGGGGTGTGTGATGTCTCCATGGTTGTTTAATTTGTTAATGGATGGGGTTGTTAGGGAGGTGAAACCATGAGTTTTGGAAAGAGGGGCAAGTATGCAGTCTATTGTGGATGAGAGAGCTTGGGAAGTGAGCCAGTTGTTGATCGATGATGATACAGTGCCGGTGGCTGATTCGGGTGAGAATCTACAGAAGCTGGTGGCTGAGTTTGGTAAAGCGTGTGAAAGAAGAAAACTGAAAGTAAATGTGAATAAGAGCAAGGTTATTAGGTACAGTAGGGTTGAGGGACAAATCAACTGGGAGGTAAGTTTGAATGGAGAAAAACTGGAGGAAGTGAAGTGTTTTAGATATCTAGGAGTGGATTTGGCAGCGGATGGAGCCATGGAAACGGAAGTGAATCATAGGTTGGGGGAGGGGGCGAAAGTTCTGGAAGCGTTGAAAAATGTGTGGAAGTCGAGAACGTTATCTTGGAAAGCAAAAACGGGAATAGAGGTTCCAACAATGTTGTATGGTTGCGAGGCGTGGGCTATAGATAGAGTTGTGCGGAGGAGGGTGGATGTGCTAGAAATGAGATCTTTGAGGACAATATGTGGTGTGAGGTAGTTTGATCGAGTAAGTAATGAAAGGGTAAGAGAGATGTGTGGTGGTAAAAAGTGTGGTTGAGAGAGCAGAAGCGGGTGTTTTGAAATGGTTTGGTCACATGGAGAGAATGAGTGAGGAAAGATTGACCAAGAGGATATATGTGTCAGAGGTGGAGGGATCGAGGAGAAGTGGGAGACCAAATTGGAGGTGGAAAGATGGAGTGAAAAAGATTTTGAGTGATCGGGGCCTGAGCATGCAGGAGGGTGAAAGGCGTGCAAGGAATAGAGTGAATTGGAACGATGTGGTATACCGGGGTCAACGTGCTGTCAATGGATTGAACCAGGGCATGTGAAGCGTCTGGGTAAACCATGGAAAGTTTTGTGGGGCCAGGATGTGGAAAGGGAGCTATGGTTTCTGTGCATTATACATGACAGCTAGAGACTGAGTGTGAACGAATGTGGCCTTTGTTGTCTTTTCCTAGCGCTACCTTGCGCACATGCGGGGGGGAGGTTGTTTATATTTTATGTGTGGCGGAGTGGCGACGGGAATGAATAAGGGCAGACAGTATGAATTATGTACATGTGTATATATGTATATGTCTGTGTGTGTATATATATGTATACGTTGAGATGTATAGGTATGTATATGTGTGTGTGTGTGTGGACGTGTATGTATATACATGTGTATGTTGGTGGGTTGGGCCATTCTTTCGTCTGTTTCCTTGCGCTACCTCGCAAACGCTGGAGTCAGCAACAAAGCAAAATAAAATATGAATAAGTAAAGAGGGGCAAGTATGAAGTCTGTTGGGGATGAGAGAGCTTGGGAAGTGAGTCAGTTGTTGTTCGCTGATGATACAGCGCTGGTGGCTGATTCATGTGAGAAACTGCAGAAGCTGGTGACTGAGTTTGGTAAAGTGTGTGGAAGAAGAAAGTTAAGAGTAAATGTGAATAAGAGCAAGGTTATTAGGTACAGTAGGGTTATTAGGTACAGTAGGGTTGAGGGTCAAGTCAATTGGGAGGTGAGTTTGAATGGAGAAAAACTGGAGGAAGTGAAGTGTTTTAGATATCTGGGAGTGGATCTGGCAGCGGATGGAACCATGGAAGCGGAAGTGGATCATAGGGTGGGGGAGGGGGCGAAAATTCTGGGGGCCTTGAAGAATGTGTGGAAGTCGAGAACATTATCTCGGAAAGCAAAAATGGGTATGTATGAAGGAATAGTGGTTCCAACAATGTTGTATGGTTGCGAGGCGTGGGCTATGGATAGAGTTGTGCGCAGGAGGATGGATGTGCTGGAAATGAGATGTTTGAGGACAATGTGTGGTGTGAGGTGGTTTGATCGAGTGAGTAACGTAAGGGTAAGAGAGATGTGTGGAAATAAAAAGAGCGTGGTTGAGAGAGCAGAAGAGGGTGTTTTGAAGTGGTTTGGGCACATGGAGAGGATGAGTGAGGAAAGATTGACCAAGAGGATATATGTGTCGGAGGTGGAGGGAGCAAGGAGAAGAGGGAGACCAAATTGGAGGTGGAAAGATGGAGTGAAAAAGATTTTGTGTGATCGGGGCCTGAACATGCAGGAGGGTGAAAGGAGGGCAAGGAATAGAGTGAATTGGAGCGATGTGGTATACCGGGGTTGACGTGCTGTCAGTGGATTGAATCAAGTCATGTGAAGCGTCTGGGGTAAGCCATGGAAAGCTGTGTAGGTATGTATATTTGCGTGTGTGGACGTATGTATATACATGTGTATGGGGGGGGTTGGGCCATTTCTTTCGTCTGTTTCCTTGCGCTACCTCGCAAACGCGGGAGACAGCGACAAAGTAAAATAAATAAATATATATATATATATATATATATATATATATATATATATATATATATTGATTTATTCGCAGAACTGGTGATTTCAGGTCCATTCAGACATATTGTTTCAATTTCTTTTGCCCTCGTTTCGTTCTATTTTCCCTGTGGTTATTACTGATTTCTAAAGGTGTTGCCTATTGCCCAGTCCACACTGAGCTGTACCCAGGTATACAGGAGACGATGATATTACCTCACCAATGGGTTAACTGTGTGGATGCTTTTCCTTTGAACAACATATGTCGTGGGTGATGTTATTGGTAGTGGAATGGGGTAGTGTTGATGAAGGTTTGTGGGAGGGGGTTGTGTTGATGAAGCCTTGTGGGATGGGGTAGTATACATGAAGCCTTGTGGGATGGGGTAGTACAGATGAAGCCTTGTGGGATGGGGGAGTGCTGATGTAGCCTTGTGGGATGGGGTAGTACAGATGAAGCCTTGTGGGATGGGGTAGTGCTGATGAAGCCTTGTGGGATGGGATAGCGCTGATGAAGCCTTGTGGGATGGGGGAGTGCTGATGTAGCCTTGTGGGATGGGGTAGTACAGATGAAGCCTTGTGGGATGGGGTAGTACAGATGAAGCCTTGTGGGATGGGGTAGTGCTGATGTAGCCTTGTGGGATGGGGTAGTTAAGATGAAGCCTTGTGGGATGGGGTAGTTAAGATGAAGCCTTGTGGGATGGGGTAGTTAAGATGAAGCCTTGTGGGGTGAGGTAGTATACATGAAGCCTTGTGGGATGGGGTAGTATACATGAAGCCTTGTGGGATGGGGTAGTGCTGATGGAGCCTTGTGGGATGGGGTAGTTAAGATGAAGCCTTGTGGGATGGGTTAGTCTTGATGAAGCCTTGTGGGATGGGGTAGTGCTGATGAAACCTCGAGTCTAGTGGCGTCGGGGGAGCGGAAGCTTCTCGTCTGCTGTTGGGGAGGAAAGTCATCCCTGTGGGAGATTATGTTGGGGGAGAGGGTGAGGAAGGGGAGTGGTTGTTGGTGTTGTAACAATGGGGAGATAATATAGTTGTTGCCTGGCGTGGTCGTGTGGGCTGTTGGTTGTGTGTGGGGGATGAAGAGGATGGTTAACTTAGTATGTTGTGATTTGCAGTTGTGGGGTTATTAAGGTCATGATGCGTTTGGGTTGTGGGTTGGATGAGGGTCCTAAGTGACCTCTGAGGTTGTTAAGGTTACGATGGTTGAGGGTAACGAGCTAGAGACGAGAAACCATAGGCTAGTGACAGGGCATCTAGAGGTACAGTGAATGGGTTTAATGTTATGCATATCAGACATGGGTTGTGTGTTGTGATATTGTATGGGGTTAACAGGGTTGTAAGCAGACACTGATATTGTGGGGAGGAGCTACAATAGGGCTGCTGATGTTGTAGTTTGAAGATACTAAGTCACAACAAATGAGCTGAGGTTATGGTGAAAATGGCAAAGACGTACAACAGGAGACCAATTTTCTATGGCGAAGTTATCTGGCGGGCGAATGTTAAAGCGTAACTGTTCAGTCTAAACAGATGGAGAAAGGATTCAAAGAAGACTCCTCATCACTGCATAAAGCAATATATATGGTCTTGGGTAATCACATGTTTACCAAATGGCGTCCCAGCTACGTCTCTTCGTTGTATATCAACTGACTTTTATATTTCTCTCATGTGTCTCCCCTGATGATGTGATTATTACACGAAAGTGCACTTGGGAACTTATCGTGTTTCATTTTCCCGTGGACTCATAGGATTGTCATTATATTTATATATATATATTATATATATATATATATATATATGATATTTATAGATTATATCTGTAATATTATGAGGATATCTTTAATATTCACCAGGATATTCTTATGAAATTTTCCAGATTATATCTGTAATATCTCTTAGTCTTTGAAGTATTTTATAGGTTATCTCTGTGTTATTCTTCGGGCAATCTCTGTAATATTTCCTAGGAGTTCTCTTTGATATATCCCAAACTATATATTTCCCAAAGATACCTCTATCATATTTCTAAGACAATCTCTGTAATATTTCCTAGGAGTTCTCTTTGATATATCCCAAACTATATATTTCCCAAAGATACCTCTATCATATTTCTAAGACAATCTCTGTAATATTTCCCTGAATGCCTCTGTAATATTTCCCAGGCAATCTGGTAATATTTCCCAGGCTATCTCTGTCATATTTTCCAGGCTATCTCTGTCATATTTCCCAGACTATATCTGTAATATTATGAGGATATCTTTAATATTCACCAGGATATTCTTATGAAATTTTCCAGATTATATCTGTAATATCTCTTAGTCTTTGAAGTATTTTATAGGTTATCTCTGTGTTATTCTTCGGGCAATCTCTGTAATATTTCCCAGGCTATCTCTGTCATATTTTCCAGGCTATCTCTACAGTATTTCTCAGATTATCTCTATGACATTACCAAGGCTATCTTTATAATATTTCCCACACTATTCCTGAAATATTTCCCAGACTATATCTATAATATTATGAGGATATCTTTAATATTCACCAGGATATTCTTATGAAATTTTCCAGATTATATCTGTAATATTATGAGGATATCTTTAATATTCACCAGGATATTCTTATGAAATTTTCCAGATTATATCTGTAATATTATGAGGATATCTTTAATATTCACCAGGATATTCTTATGAAATTTTCCAGATTATATCTGTAATATTATGAGGATATCTTTAATATTCACCAGGATATTCTTATGAAATTTTCCAGATTATATCTGTAATATTATGAGGATATCTTTAATATTCACCAGGATATTCTTATGAAATTTTCCAGATTATATCTGTAATATTATGAGGATATCTTTAATATTCACCAGGATATTCTTATGAAATTTTCCAGATTATATCTGTAATATTATGAGGATATCTTTAATATTCACCAGGATATTCTTATGAAATTTTCCAGATTATATCTGTAATATTATGAGGATATCTTTAATATTCACCAGGATATTCTTATGAAATTTTCCAGATTATATCTGTAATATTATGAGGATATCTTTAATATTCACCAGGATATTCTTATGAAATTTTCCAGATTATATCTGTAATATTATGAGGATATCTTTAATATTCACCAGGATATTCTTATGAAATTTTCCAGATTATATCTGTAATATTATGAGGATATCTTTAATATTCACCAGGATATTCTTATGAAATTTTCCAGATTATATCTGTAATATTATGAGGATATCTTTAATATTCACCAGGATATTCTTATGAAATTTTCCAGATTATATCTGTAATATTATGAGGATATCTTTAATATTCACCAGGATATTCTTATGAAATTTTCCAGATTATATCTGTAATATTATGAGGATATCTTTAATATTCACCAGGATATTCTTATGAAATTTTCCAGATTATATCTGTAATATTATGAGGATATCTTTAATATTCACCAGGATATTCTTATGAAATTTTCCAGATTATATCTGTAATATTATGAGGATATCTTTAATATTCACCAGGATATTCTTATGAAATTTTCCAGATTATATCTGTAATATTATGAGGATATCTTTAATATTCACCAGGATATTCTTATGAAATTTTCCAGATTATATCTGTAATATTATGAGGATATCTTTAATATTCACCAGGATATTCTTATGAAATTTTCCAGATTATATCTGTAATATTATGAGGATATCTTTAATATTCACCAGGATATTCTTATGAAATTTTCCAGATTATATCTGTAATATTATGAGGATATCTTTAATATTCACCAGGATATTCTTATGAAATTTTCCAGATTATATCTGTAATATTATGAGGATATCTTTAATATTCACCAGGATATTCTTATGAAATTTTCCAGATTATATCTGTAATATTATGAGGATATCTTTAATATTCACCAGGATATTCTTATGAAATTTTCCAGATTATATCTGTAATATTATGAGGATATCTTTAATATTCACCAGGATATTCTTATGAAATTTTCCAGATTATATCTGTAATATTATGAGGATATCTTTAATATTCACCAGGATATTCTTATGAAATTTTCCAGATTATATCTGTAATATCTCTTAGTCTTTGAAGTATTTTATAGGTTATCTCTGTGTTATTCTTCGGGCAATCTCTGTAATATTTCCCAGGCAATCTGGTAATATTTCCCAGGCTATCTCTGTCATATTTTCCAGGCTATCTCTGTCATATTTCCCAGACTATATCTATAATATTATGAGGATATCTTTAATATTCACCAGGATATTCTTATGAAATTTTCCAGATTATATCTGTAATATCTCTTAGTCTTTGAAGTATTTTATAGGTTATCTCTGTGTTATTCTTCGGGCAATCTCTGTAATATTTCCCAGGCAATCTGGTAATATTTCCCAGGCAATCTGGTAATATTTCCCAGGCAATCTGGTAATATTTCCCAGGCAATCTGGTAATATTTCCCAGGCTATCTCTGTAATATTTCCTAGGAGTTCTCTTTGATATATCCCAAACTATATATTTCCCAAAGATACCTCTATCATATTTCTAAGACAATCTCTGTAATATTTCCTAGGAGTTCTCTTTGATATATCCCAAACTATATATTTCCCAAAGATACCTCTATCATATTTCTAAGACAATCTCTGTAATATTTCCTAGGAGTTCTCTTTGATATATCCCAAACTATATATTTCCCAAAGATACCTCTATCATATTTCTAAGACAATCTCTGTAATATTTCCTAGGAGTTCTCTTTGATATATCCCAAACTATATATTTCCCAAAGATACCTCTATCATATTTCTAAGACAATCTCTGTAATATTTCCCTGAATGCCTCTGTAATATTTCCTAGGAGTTCTCTTTGATATATCCCAAACTATATATTTCCCAAAGATACCTCTATCATATTTCTAAGACAATCTCTGTAATATTTCCTAGGAGTTCTCTTTGATATATCCCAAACTATATATTTCCCAAAGATACCTCTATCATATTTCTAAGACAATCTCTGTAATATTTCCCAGGCAATCTGGTAATATTTCCCAGGCTATCTCTGTCATATTTTCCAGGCTATCTCTGTCATATTTTCCAGGCTATCTCTGTCATATTTTCCAGGCTATCTCTGTCATATTTCCCAGACTATATCTATAATATTATGAGGATATCTTTAATATTCACCAGGATATTCTTATGAAATTTTCCAGATTATATCTGTAATATTATGAGGATATCTTTAATATTCACCAGGATATTCTTATGAAATTTTCCAGATTATATCTGTAATATTATGAGGATATCTTTAATATTCACCAGGATATTCTTATGAAATTTTCCAGATTATATCTGTAATATTATGAGGATATCTTTAATATTCACCAGGATATTCTTATGAAATTTTCCAGATTATATCTGTAATATTATGAGGATATCTTTAATATTCACCAGGATATTCTTATGAAATTTTCCAGATTATATCTGTAATATTATGAGGATATCTTTAATATTCACCAGGATATTCTTATGAAATTTTCCAGATTATATCTGTAATATTATGAGGATATCTTTAATATTCACCAGGATATTCTTATGAAATTTTCCAGATTATATCTGTAATATTATGAGGATATCTTTAATATTCACCAGGATATTCTTATGAAATTTTCCAGATTATATCTGTAATATTATGAGGATATCTTTAATATTCACCAGGATATTCTTATGAAATTTTCCAGATTATATCTGTAATATTATGAGGATATCTTTAATATTCACCAGGATATTCTTATGAAATTTTCCAGATTATATCTGTAATATTATGAGGATATCTTTAATATTCACCAGGATATTCTTATGAAATTTTCCAGATTATATCTGTAATATTATGAGGATATCTTTAATATTCACCAGGATATTCTTATGAAATTTTCCAGATTATATCTGTAATATTATGAGGATATCTTTAATATTCACCAGGATATTCTTATGAAATTTTCCAGATTATATCTGTAATATTATGAGGATATCTTTAATATTCACCAGGATATTCTTATGAAATTTTCCAGATTATATCTGTAATATTATGAGGATATCTTTAATATTCACCAGGATATTCTTATGAAATTTTCCAGATTATATCTGTAATATTATGAGGATATCTTTAATATTCACCAGGATATTCTTATGAAATTTTCCAGATTATATCTGTAATATTATGAGGATATCTTTAATATTCACCAGGATATTCTTATGAAATTTTCCAGATTATATCTGTAATATTATGAGGATATCTTTAATATTCACCAGGATATTCTTATGAAATTTTCCAGATTATATCTGTAATATTATGAGGATATCTTTAATATTCACCAGGATATTCTTATGAAATTTTCCAGATTATATCTGTAATATTATGAGGATATCTTTAATATTCACCAGGATATTCTTATGAAATTTTCCAGATTATATCTGTAATATCTCTTAGTCTTTGAAGTATTTTATAGGTTATCTCTGTGTTATTCTTCGGGCTATCTCTGTAATATTTCCCAGGCTATCTCTGTCATATTTTCCAGGCTATCTCTGTCATATTTTCCAGGCTATCTCTGTCATATTTTCCAGGCTATCTCTATAATATTTCCCAGGCTATCTCTATAATATTTCCCAGGCTATCTCTGTAATATTTATCAGGCTATCTGGTAATATTTTCCAGGCTATCTCTGTAATATTTCCCAGGCCATCTCTGTGATATCTCCCACGCCTTCTCTGAAATATTTTCCATGCTATCCATGTCAAATTTCCAAGGCTATCTCTACAGTATTTCTCAGATTATCTCTATGACATTACCAAGGCTATCTTTATAATATTTCCCACACTATTCCTGTAATATTTCCCAGGCAATCTGGTAATATTTCCCAGGCTATTTTTGTAACATTTCCATGGCTTTCACCTGTAATCTATAATAGTCTTTTTCTGTAATATTCCCCAGGTTATCTCTATGATATTTCCCAGACTATATCTGTAATATTATGAGGATATCTTTAATATTCACCAGGATATTCTTATGAAATTTTCCAGATTATATCTGTAATATCTCTTAGTCTTTGAAGTATTTTATAGGTTATCTCTGTGTTATTCTTCGGGCAATCTCTGTAATATTTCCCTGAATGCCTCTGTAATATTTCCTAGGAGTTCTCTTTGATATATCCCAAACTATATATTTCCCAAAGATACCTCTATCATATTTCTAAGACAATCTCTGTAATATTCCTCACCTTATCTGTATGATATTTCCCATACCATCTCTGTGACACTTGCCACCCTATCTCTAAGACATTTCTTCTCTCTCTCTCTCTCTCTCTCTCTCTCTCTCTCTCTCTCTCTCTCTCTCTCTCTCTCTCTCTCTCACACACACACATTTTCCCCAGCCTTGTATAGCATTATGATGCCCAGGACGTTCAAAACTTCCTTTGGGGGGGAACTCGCTCCACTCTTCTTGTCTACTTTAGGTGCCGTGTTCGAAGGTCAATTGATCCGAGTATTCGGATAGATTCATTCATTCATATTTTTTTCATTTTTTTTTCATTCCTGTGAAACTTCTATCAGTAGCGAGTGTTGTATACGTTCATGAGGCCTTCATGAGCTCGTGAACGAAGCGTCAACTCGACCGAAGCGATCCGACCGAAGCTTCAACTCAACTGAAGCGTCAACTCGACCGAAGCGATCCGACCGAAGCGTCAACTCGACCGAAGCAATCCGACCGAAGCTTCAACTCGACCGAAGCAATCCGACCGAAGCTTCAACTCGACCGAAGCAATCCGGCCGAAGCTTCAACTCGACCGAAGCAATCCGACCGAAGCTTCAACTCGACCGAAGCGATCCGACCGAAGCTTAAACTCAACTGAAGCGTCAACTCGACCGAAGCGATCCGACCGAAGCGTCAACTCGACCGAAGCAATCCGACCGAAGCTTCAACTCAACTGAAGCGTCAACTCGACCGAAGCAATCCGACCGAAGCTTCAACTCAACTGAAGCGTCAACTCGACCGAAGCGATCCGACCGAAGCGTCAACTCGACCGAAGCAATCCGACCGAAGCTTCAACTCGACCGAAGCGTCAACTCGAAGCTTCGTCATCGTATTTTCGGATACCAATTCCTGAACTTCAGATCCACTGATGAAAGTTCGCATTTTATTACCTTTGTATCTTTTATGACAGTTTTTACCGTTTTCTTACAATAGTAGGTCGAGTTCTGCTAATTTAAGATATTTCATTGTTTTGAGTTCATTGTTGATTTCTTTGTTAAGTTCTTTGTTCATTCTCTGCATAATGTACCCGGAAGTATTTGAATTATAAACACAGACCACACAGACCCCAAGGTCCGCGTGAGGTTGATTGAAACACCGAAAAAAATATCGTATCAGGAATATTAATACAAAAAATTTCAGTAACAAATTGCCTTTTTTTTTTTTTAAGTAAGATCAATCTTAATTTCTTCCCATGTCTGTTATAGATTACTGTCACGATTGGATGATATTTTCAAGCTAATATCTTCTCTGGTCACCTTTATTACGTTACGTATCTTCGGGAACCGTGACAGATTCTGGCATTATATTTCAACCCGGATGTTCCCGGATCCCATGGGACCCGGTAACATCCTTCAGGAGTTCCGGTTTTATAACTATTAGAAGAAAAACTTGGGGAAGTTCAGTAGTTCATAAAATATATATCTATGGAGTTTTTTTTTTAACTTGAACTTTGGCCTCCGTGGTGAAGAGGTTAGCGTTGCTGACCATGACGGGTTCACGGGCAGCCCGGGGTTCAGCCAGCATAGGTAAACATACGATTGTCTTAGACAATCGTATGTTTACCAAATGGCGTCCTAGCTACGTCTCTCCGTTGTATATCAACTGACTTATATTTCTCTCTTGTGTCTCCCCTGATGATGTGATTATTACACGAAAGTGCACTTGGGAACTTATCGTGTTTCATTTTCCCCGTGGGCTCATAGGAATATCTTGATCACGCGCAGAATTGTGATCCTTTCCAATATATATATATATATATATATATATATATATATATATATATATATATATATATATATATATGAGAGAGAGAGAGAGAGAGAGAGAGAGAGAGAGAGACAGATGGCCTTGACTTGGGCAATCAGTTGCCCGAGTCGTCTCAGTTAACATAAGAAAATATAATTGCTACAAAAGCGAAGTCATTAAACTTTGCTTAAGAATTCAATAATGAGAGAGACTTGATAAAGACAATCTATGTTCCAGATAATGGCACACATGATAATATTGAGAAACACTACATTACTCTGGTTCTCTGATAGCCTGTATAGGGTGTTCATTGCTCCTAAGCATCTAACTACTGAAGACGATTATTTCCCTCGTATATATTTCACGATTCCGAGAACTCTGTATGAGGCTTATGGAAGTGTTATGCCTTCATCTGTTACGTTACCTCGCTCTGTGACATTAGTTTGTAGGACGTAACGAGTGATACTAAAATTACGTCGTGTTATGGTCGTATTTTGGGGGACAAGGGTGTTGTGTATTGGGGAAGTAGAGGGGGCTTAAGGTGGGAAATTAGGTTGTGATATTTAAGGTAATCGAGTGTGTGAGGGAGCTAAGGTGTGCATAATGGAACCTGAGGTTCTGTGTGGAATACCATTGTGTTCTATGATGACTGTGGTAACAGTGGTGAGGTTGTGGGAAATGAAAATGAAGCTGGGGAGGTTGTGGGAAATGAGAATGAAGCTGGGGAGGTTGTGGGAAATGAGAATGAGGCTGGGGAAGGTTGTGGGAAATGAGAATGAAGCTGGGGAGTTTGTGGGAAATGAGAATGAGGCTGGGGAGGTTGTGGGAAATGAGAATGAGGCTAGGGAGGTTGTGGGAAATGAGAATGAGGCTGGGGAGGTTGTGGGAAATGAGATGAGGCTGGGGAGGTTGTGGGAAATGAAATGAAGCTGGGGAGGTTGTGGGAAATGAGAATGAAGCTGGGGAGGTTGTGGGAAATGAGAATGAGGCTGGTGAGGCTGTGGGAAATGTGAATGAGGCTAGGGAGGTTGTGGGAAATGAGAATGAGGCTGGGGAGGTTGTGGGAAATGAGAATGAAGCTGGGGAGGTTGTGGGAAATGAGAATGAGGCTGGTGAGGCTGTGGGAAATGAGAATGAAGCTGGGGAGGTTGTGGGAAATGAGAATGAAGCTGGGGAGGTTGTGGGAAATGAAAATGAAGCTGGGGAGGTTGTGGGGAAATGAGAATGAAGCTGGGGAGGTTGTGGGGAAATGAGAATGAAGCTGGGGAGGTTGTGGGAAATGAAAACGAATCTGGGGTTCAGATGTGCAGACATTAGTGTGCCACAAAAAATGTGGTTCTGAGGTTTTTATCATGGGTTAAGTACATGACTTGTATGTACGTAATGGTGTGGAAGAGGAGAGTTAAAGTTGCAGTGTGGGTGTGAGGGAGGAGTTAAAGTTATGCTTCGCTTGGAAATGTGTTGTGAGGGAGAGGGAAGTTCAGGCTGTAGTATGTGAGTTAAAGGAGAGTTAAGGAGATGTTGAGGTTATATGGTCTTATGTTAATGTGATGTAAGTGTAAAGCTGAGTTTAGGGTCTGTGTGGTTAAGGGTCTGTTGGGTATTAACTATGTGATTTGCAACGATTGGTTGGCACAGGAAATAAGAGTTAGGGTTTTATGTCTGGAATTTTGAGGTTGTCTGGGGTACGTGACATCAAAGTGGAATAAAAATGTTATGTTGAAGGTTGTTTTAGGGTTGTAGCGCACTGTTAAAAGGATAATTCAAATGACCTCATCTTCTCTGAAGAGGTTGGAGGACAGTTATGGTATCCTAAATCTCTCGTCCAAATTGATGCAAACTGGAGGGGAAAATGGTGAGGTTCCTCCACCATCCACCACTCCCTCTGGCGCATCATCAAATAGGAGAACAGCTATGAAGGAACATCATGTCGTATACTCTCATGAAAATTCTGGTCTAATTTCAGCCTCAGGTTACTCAGGGGTTGGATGCGTTCAAGCCTCTAATCTGTGAAGGAATAAATTTGAAAGACGTGGCCCTGGGCGGTAATTGTTGCGCTGCATGAGAGAAAGGGGAGACGAGAGTAAGGATGATAGAGGATTGGATCTCCTTAACATAGTTGGCCAGGTGACTGATGGTGTTATAAAGATTAGCGGAACCCTCCCTTTGTTAATGAGGAACAATATGGGTTTAGGAAGGGTAGGAGGGTAGTGAAGATAAAATACTTGCTCTTAGACCAGTAGTGAAGATAGGGAGAGAGAGAGAGAGAGAGAGAGAGAGAGAGAGAGAGAGAGAGAGAGATAGAGAGAGAGAGAGAGAGAGAGAGAGAGAGAGAGAGAGTTTTGAAGACAATATAAAAGGGTTTTTGGGAAAGGTATATAATCAAATAGATAGGAGAACGAACTGTGATGTTTATGTTGTGGTTATGGAAGACTTTTGATTGCTGTTGATACGTTTCGTATTGAAGTAGTGCATGTGTGAGGGGTCGTGGTACTGTACGAGTGAAAATGATGTGTAATGGATATTACAATACGTCAAAACTGTGCGGTATCATTGTGGTTATGTACTGGCATAGCAGGAATGAGAGAGAGAGAGAGAGAGAGAGAGAGAGAGAGAGAGAGAGAGAGAGAGAGAGAGAGAGAGAGAGAGAGGTGAATGTGGTGTCATGATCAACCACAGCAAAACCATAGTGCAAACTGCTGCGGTAGTTGTTTGTAGATGATGCCGTGTTGTTAGTACAATCAAAGAATGAGTTGGGGAGATCTGGGTCGACCGGTTCGACAATGTAGATAGAATGAT
Source organism: Panulirus ornatus (assembly GCF_036320965.1). Lineage (NCBI taxonomy): Eukaryota > Metazoa > Arthropoda > Malacostraca > Decapoda > Palinuridae > Panulirus > Panulirus ornatus. The sequence continues at coordinate 12,729,312 of NC_092272.1, forward strand.
GAGAGTGAATGTAGGTAGAATGAAGATTGGAAAACGTTAAGACGTTCGTTAGTCTTTAGAAGGGTAGACAAGGTAGATTATAAGACCACTTAGAATAGTGAGAGTTAGAAGTTGTAGATGAGTTATATTCTCAGTGAGTATTGCTTGGTGAGGACGTCATTGAGAAAGCTGGAGATGAATGCAGCCTTATGCATGACTGAGCATAGGCCACATGCATAATGTTTTGCCTAACTTAAGTTGTAGATTTCGTGGGTGGAACTAGGTTGTGGAAGGAAGTGTAAGATTGCGACAGGTAGAATGTTGTAGGATATGGCGTTTGCGAGGGTTGTAAGTGTGTTGTGGTATTGTGATGTGAAAGAACATATGAACTTAAAAGGTTAATGTTTATGTGTCCATGTACGTAAATGTCACTGCCTCCTCATTTGTGCATGTTTATTACGTCTTGAATGTGTATAAACCCTACTGTCTGTTTCAATTCATGTGTATGACTGTCTGTCTCTCTGTCTGTCTGCCTGTGTATGTGTAGGTATGAGACACTACAGAAATCCCAGAGTTGAGCAGGTGTGGTTTGAAGACGAGGACTCCATAGTGTTAAACTTGGCAAAGCTAGCAATGTAATTGGCGCTAAGTATAGACTTCTCTTGACACCCCACAATGCACAGAGCAAGGGTCACAGTCTGTGGTGTGAGTGGCGCTACAAACTAGCACCTCTGATTCCCCAAGTCCACAGCCAAGGTGTCATGTTACCGCGAGGTGGAATGGATGAAAAGCAACATTCTTCAATATAAAAGATCCAACTGGACTACAGCTTACAACTTTGGACTTGAAACCATTGATAACACAACTCCTTTGACGATGACGCAGATATCCAAATGCTGACAGAGACACACACAAATATAAATTTCCTCAGTATAACGTTAATGCCTGTGACTGACTTCACCACCATCATACTTCACGCATCTGGGTTGAAGTCAGAGTGCATTCGTGCTAATCACACGAACCAGGTCACTCAATTCTAGACACTGATGCGGACCGACCCTTGGAGTATGAGGCTAACATGACGATATATATATATATATATATATATATATATATATATATATATATATATATATATATATATATATATATATATATATATATCTTTTCTTTCATACTGTTCGCCATTTCCCGCGTTAGCGAGGTAGCGTTAAAAAAAGAGGACTGAACCTTCGAGGGAATATGCTCACTTGGCCCCCTTTCTCTGTTCCTTCTTTTGGAAAATTGAAAATGAGAGGGGAGGATTTCCAACCCTCCCTTTTCGTCGCCTTCTACGACACGCAGGGAATACGTGGGAAGTATTCTTTTTCCCCTATCCCCAGGGATATATATATATATATATATATATATATATATATATATATATATATATATATATATATATATATATATATATATATGTATTTTTATTTATTTATTTTGCTTTGTCGCTGTCTCCCGCGTTTGCGAGATAGCGCAAGGAAACAGACGAAAGAAATGGCCCAATCCACCCCCATACACAATGTATACACACACACGTCCACACACGCAAATATATATGCCTATACATCTCAATGTACACATATATATACATACATAGACACATACATATATACCCATGCACACAATTCACACTGTTAGCCCCCATTCACTCCCATCGCCACCTCGCCACACATGGAATACCTTCCCCCTCCCCCTTATGTGTGCGAGGTAGCACTAGGAAAAGACAACAAAGGCCCCATTCGTTCACACTCAGTCTCTAGCTGCCACGCAATAATGCCCGAAACCACAGCTCCCTTTCCACATCCAGGCCCCACAAAACTTTCCATGGTTAACCCCAGACGCTTCACATGCCCTGAATCAATCCACTGTCAGCACGTCAACCCCGGTATACCACATCGATCCAATTCACTCTATTCCTTGCCCTCCTTTCACCCTCCTGCATGTTCAGGCCCCGATCACACAAAATCTTTTTCACTCTATCTTTCCACCTCCAATTTGGTCTCCCACTTCTCCTTGTTCCCTCCACCTCCGGCACATATATCCTCTTGGTCAATCTTTCCTCACTCATTCTCTCCATGTGCCCAAACCATTTCAAAACACCCTCTTCTGCTCTCTCAACCACGCTCTTTTTATTTCCACACATCTCTCCTACCCTTACATTACTTACTCGATCAAACCTCCTCACACCACACATTGTCCTCAAACGTCTCATTTCCAGCACATCCACCCTCCTGCGCACAACTCTATCCATAGCCCACGCCTCGCAACCATACAACATTCTTCGAACCACTATTCCTTCAAACATATCCATTTTTGCTTTCCGAGATAATGTTCTCGACTTCCACACATTCTTCAAGGCTCCCAGGATTTTCGCCCCCCTCCCCCACCCTATGATTCACTTCCGCTTCCATGGTTCCATCCGCTGCCAGATCCACTCCCAGATATCTAAAACACTTTACTCCTCCAGTTTTTCTCCATTCAAACTTACTTCCCAATTGACTTGACCCTCAACCCTACTGTACCTAATAACCTTGATCTTATTCACATTTACTCTTAACTTTCTTCTTTCACACACTTTACCAAATTCAGTCACCAGCTTCTGCAGTTTCTCACATGAATCAGCCACCAGCGCTGTATCATCAGCGAACAACAACTGACTCACTTCCCAAGCTCTCTCATCCACAACAGACTTCATACTTGCCCCTCTTTCCAAAACTCTTGCATTCACCTCCCTAACAACCCCATCCATAAAAAAAATTAAACAACCATGGAGACATCACACAACCCTGCCGCACACCTACATTCACTGAGAACCAATCACTTTCCTCTCTTCCTACACGTACACATGCCTTACATCCTCGATAAAAACTTTTCACTGCTTCTATCAACTTGCCTCCCACACCATATATTCTTAATACATTCCACAAAGCATCTCTATCAACTCTATCATATGCCTTCTCCAGATCCATAAATGCTACATACAAATCCATTTGCTTTTCTAAGTATTTCTCACATACATTCTTCAAAGCAAACACCTGATCCACACATCCTCTACCACTTCTGAAACCACACTGCTCTTCCCCAATCTGATGCTCTGTACATGCCTTCACCCTCTCAATCAATATCCTCCCATATAATTTACCGGGAATACTCAACAAACTTATACCTCTGTAATTTGAGCACTCACTCTTATCCCCTTTGCCTTTGTACAATTGCACTATGCACGCATTCCGCCAATCCTCAGGCACCTCACCATGAGTCATACATACATTAAATAACCTTACCAACGAGTCAACAATACAGTCACCCCCTTTTTTAATAAATTCCACTGCAATACCATCCAAAACCTGCTGCCTTGCCGGCTTTCATCTTCTCTGTTTACCAAATCATTTTCCCTAACCCTTTCACTTTGCACACCACCTCGACCAAAACACCCTATATCTGCCACTCTATCATCAAACACATTCAACAAACCTTCAAAATACTCACTCCATCTCCTTCTCACATCACCACTACTTGTTATCACCTCCCCATTTGCGCCCTTCACTGAAGTTCCCATTTGCTCCCTTGTCTTACGCACTTTATTTACCTCCTTCCAGAACATCTTTTTATTCTCCCTAAAATTTAATGATACTCTCTCACCCCAACTCTCATTTGCCCTCTTTTTCACCTCTTGCACCTTTCTCTTGACCTCCTGTCTCTTTCTTTTATACATCTCCCACTCAATTGCATTTTTTCCCTGCAAAAATCGTCCAAATGCCTCTCTCTTCTCTTTCACTAATAATCTTACTTCTTCATCCCACCACTCACTACCCTTTCTAATCAACCCACCTCCCACTCTTCTCATGCCACAAGCATCTTTTGCACAATCCATCACTGATTCCCTAAATACATCCCATTCCTCCCCCACTCCCCTTACTTTCATTGTTCTCACCTTTTTCCATTCTGTACTCAGTCTCTCCTGGTACTTCCTCACACAGGTCTCCTTCCCAAGCTCACTTACTCTCACCACCCTCTTCACCCCAACATTCACTCTTCTTTTGTGAAAACCCATACAAATCTTCACCTTAGCCTCCACAAGATAATGATCAGACATCCCTCCAGTTGCACCTCTCAGCACATTAACATCCAAAAGTCTCTCTTTCGCGCGCCTGTCAATTAACACGTAATCCAATAACGCTCTCTGTCCATCTCTCCTACTTACATACGTACACTTATGTATATCTCGCTTTTTAAACCAGGTATTCCCAATCACCAGTCCTTTTTCAGCACATAAATCTACAAGCTCTTCACCATTTCCATTTACAACACTGAACACCCCATATATATATATATATATATATATATATATATATATATATATATATATATATATATATATATATATATATATATATATATTCTTAAGAGTCCACGAGGAAAATGAAACACGATAAGTTCCCAAGTGCACTTTCGTGTAATACTCACATCATCAGGGGAGACACAAGAGAAAAATATAACAATAAGTTGATATACCTGTCTTGGACAATCGCATGTTTACCAAATGGCGTCCTAGCTACGTCCCTTCGTTGTATATCAACTGACTGTTATATTTCTCTCTAGTGTCTTCCCTGATGATGTGATTATTACACGAAAGTGCACTTGCGAACTTATCGTGTTTCATTTTCCCCGTGGACTCTTAAGAATATACTTGATCACGCGCAAAATTGTGATCCTTTCCAATATATATATGTATATATATATATATATATATATATATATATATATATATATATATATATATATATATATATATATATATATAAGAGTCTAGTGGAATCACCCCTTAAATTCAGGTTTGTTGGCAGCGCTTACACCCAGACTGGTCCTTGGAATTAAGACTTACTACGGCACGGAGTGAAGTAATTGCGCGAAGGCTCCGTAAAACCCTGGGGAAAGGGGGTGAGGGGGAATAGGAGGAGGAGGAGGAGGAGGAGGAGGAGGAGGAGGAGCATTCCCCTGAAGGTAAAAGGCATCGGAAGTGGTCATAAAAAGGTGGAACTAAGGAGATAAAAGACTCTTAATGGAATTATCCAGGTGTGTTTTGAAGATGATGACCTTCACTTGAGAATCTTTTTCCGTGGATTGCTTTTTGCCGATGAGTTTATCGACATTGCGACGTTCTCTGTTTGTCGATACTATTGCCTGGCACCTTTTCTTCGAGGTTACACCCCCAATGAAAAGATGTCTTTCTGGGAGGGCTGAGGGGGGGTTGAGAGACCAGTGTAGGCAAAGATCTTCTCACTTCAAGCGAGTCTACATTTCCCTGCTACTGGAAGGAGAGTAGCTTTGGACTGCAGGAGCTGGTCCTGGGTAACACCATGATGCTTTCAAAAAAGTTGTTACAGGTAGTTATCAGGGAACTGTTCTACGTCTTCTATCTTAATGCTGTATCTCCCCTGACGATGTGATCATTACACGAAAGTGCACTTGGGAACTTGTTGTGTTATATTTTCCTGTGGTTATCCACATATACTAGATCACATGCAACACTGTGACCTCTTGCAATATATATATATATATATATATATATATATATATATATATATATATATATATATATATATATAATATATATATATATATATATATATATATATATATTTATTTTGCTTTGTCGCTGTCTCCCGCGTTTGCGAGGTAGCGCAAGGAAACAGACGAAAGAAATGGCCCAACCCACCCCCATACACAATGTATATACATACACGTCCACACACGCAAATATACATACCTATACATCTCAATGTACACATATATATACACACACAGACACATACATATATACCCATGCACACAATTCACACTGTCTGCCTTTATTCATTTCCATCGCCACCTCGCCACACATGGAATACCATCCCCCTCCCCCCTCATGTGTGCGAGGTAGCACTAGGAAAAGACAACAAAGGCCCCATTCGTTCACACCCCGTCTCTAGCTGTCATGCAATAATGCCCGAAACCACAGCTCCCTTTCCACATCCAGGCCCCACACAACATTCCATGGTTTACCCCAGACGCTTCACATGCCCTGGCTCAATCCACTGACAGCACGTCAACCCCGGTATACCACATCGATCCAATTCACTCTATTCCTTGCCCTCCTTTCACCCTCCTGCATGTTCAGGCCCCGATCACACAAAATCTTTTTCACTCCATCTTTCCACCTCCAATTTGGTCTCCCTCTTCTCCTCGTTCCCTCCACCTCCGACACATATATCCTCTTGGTCAATCTTTCCTCACTCATACTCTCCATGTGCCCAAACCATTTCAAAACACCCTCTTCTGCTCTCTCAACCACGCTCTTTTTATTTCCACACATCTCTCTTACCCTTACATTACTTACTCGATCAAACCACCTCACTCCACACATTGTCCTCAGACATCTCATTTCCAGCACATCCACCCTCCTGTGCACAACTCTATCCATAGCCTACGCCTCACAACCATACAACATTGCTGGAACCACTATTCCTTCAAACATACCCATTTTTGCTTTCCGAGATAATGTTCTCGACTTCCACTCAATCTTCAAGGCTCCCAGGATTTTCGCCCCCTCCCCCACCCTATGATTCACTTCTGCTTCCATGGTTCCACCCGCTGCCAGATCCACTCCCAGATATCTAAAACACTTTACTTCCTCCAGTTTTTCTCCATTCAAACTTACCTCCCAATTGACTTGACCCTCAACCCTACTGTACCTAATAACCTTGCTCTTATTCACATTTACTCTTAACTTTCTTCTTTCACACACTTTACCAAACTCAGTCACCAGCTTATATATATATACATATATATATATATATATATATATATATATATATATATATATATATATATATATATAGAGAGAGAGAGAGAGAGAGAGAGAGAGAGAGAGAGAGAGTCTTGAGAGAAACTTTCATTTTCTTCGTTTGTGGGAGAAACTATGTTAGTTTAAATGTATAATTCATTTCCCATTTTCATTCTACTTAACCCCATATTGTCCCTCTCACATCTAAGATCTATATAAAGAAAACGGTCAGTCCTTATATACCGTAGCCTTTCGTACCTTGCGTGAAAATGGGACGTGTGTGTGCGTGTGTGTGTGTGTGTGTGTGTGTGTGTGTGTGTGTGTTTCCTCCCGTTTCATGGAACCAGCTGAACAGACAAGGGCGACCTGATTGCATCGTTGTGTTTTGTCCCCTTCCGGTAATGAGGTGAACTTTTCCAAAAAAGCACTTATGGATTTCCTATATAAGTGGCTTACTTAAGGGCCAAGTGCAGACGCTCGCGCTCACACAGAGAAAACTGAATACTTTGGCCGGTAATAATAATAATAATGATGTGGGGACGGCATCAGCGATATTAGGTCTCTCTCTCTCTCTCTCTCTCTCTCTCTCTCTCTCTCTCTCTCTCTCTCTCTCTCTCTCTCTCTCTCAACTTCCTTCCCTCCCTCCCCTCTCTCTCTTTCTCTCTTTCCCTTCCTCCTTCTCTCTCTCCTTCCTTCCTTCCCTCCCTTCCTTCACCTCTCTCTCTCTCTCTCTCTCTCTCTCTCTCTCTCTCTCTCTCTCAACCTATCGTCTTCACATTCTTCAATGATAGTGGCCCCAATCGAGGACGTATAATCCCGTGGCGACAAAGCCTTTTAATGGAAGAGAAAATGGCACAAGGGGGATACAGGGAGAAAATGGCACAAGGGGGATACAGGGAGAAAATGGCACAAGGGGGATACAAGGAGAAAATGGCACAAGGGGGATACAAGGAGAAAATGGCACAAGGGGGATACAGGGAGAAAATGGCACAAGGGGGATACAAGGAAAAAATGGCACAAGGGGGATACAAGGAGAAAATGGCACAAGGGGGATACAAGGAGAAAATGGCACAAGGGGGATACAGGGAGAAAATGGCACAAGGGGGATACAAGGAAAAAATGGCACAAGGGGGATACAAGGAGAAAATGGCACAAGGGGGATACAAGGAGAAAATGGCACAAGGGGGATACAAGGAGAAAATGGCACAAGGGGGATACAAGGAGAAAATGGCACAAGGGGGATACAAGGAGAAAATGGCACAAGGGAGATACAAGGAGAAAATGGCACAAGGGGGATACAAGGAGAAAATGGCACAAGGGGGGATACAAGGAGAAAATGGCACAAGGGGGATACAAGGAGAAAATGGCACAAGGGGGATACAAGGAGAAAATGGCACAAGGGGGATACAAGGAGAAAATGGCACAAGGGGGATACAAGGAGAAAATGGCACAAGGGGGATACAAGGAGAAAATGGCACAAGGGGGATACAAGGAGAAAATGGCACAAGGGGAATACAAGGAGAAAATGGCACAAGGGGGATACAAGGAGAAAATGGCACAAGGGGGATACAAGGAGAAAATGGCACATGGGGGATACAAGGAGAAAACGAAGAACAATACCTTAAGAAACTTTTTTGAAGACATTGTTGTGGGGGCGGGAGAAACCAGCCTTCCTGGAAAGCTTCAGGTTCTCGTCGGAGAAAAGACCTGGGAAGGCAAAAAAAAAAGGCTTTCGAAACTTAGGAGTAATCGGATCGAAACATCACATCACAACATCTCTTCATCCCTGCTTTAGCGTCAGCTAATGCAGATAGTAACGGGTTAAATCTTCTATAAACAAATTAACATCGCTTTCCCTCTATACAATCCTTCATGATTCTTACTATGTAGTTTCTAGTATCATGTATAGTGTTCAGGCAGCCTTGAACCCTGTCTCAATGGAGGATCTGTTTATACTCCGGCCATCCCTTGCCCCTATATGATCCTCTTTCCCTTATACTTTTCCCTGATCCTACCTATCTTGATCGTTTATAATCCAAATCATTTTTCTTTTTTTCGTTTCACTAATGATCATTCCAGAATTATACGTTGAACATGTTCTTTTCCAGATCCGTTCTCATTAACTGATAACCTCCACAGTTTCCTTCCTTATACTGACTACCTCGTAATACCCCAGACAGACAGATCCCAACTCCATTTCACTCGCTCGGAACGCTTTCAGATGCCTGCAAGTTCATCAGTCATCAACTACTCCCCCTCCCCCTCAGCGGGTACATAAGAGACTTGCTGTACATCTGGGACTTGTATTTACGTATACAAATCTACTCGGAGCAGTTGTAAAAGTGCGGAGCCACTCCACTGCATCAGCCATTTCAATCAATACGTTTTTATACCTAAAGTACGTTGTGCGTTGGATACACCCAGGCTTTGCATTTACAGTATACAGTACGGGGTCTATCATACGTCAGGTCTGGTCTGAAAACTCATCCAGGGGAAGCAGGAAAGACAAGACACACACACACACACACACACACACACACACACACACACACAGCTGAGGAGGTTCGATGTTATTGCAAACACTCACGCCAAGACGTAATGGCCTTTGCCTCAAGGAGAACAAAGTCACCCCCAGGCTAAAGATGTGGGTTCTTCATGGGTGGAGTCAGTACCTGGGAGAAAAAGGGGTCATGCCTCGCGTTGTACCAGCCTCGCGAGAGTCTACAAGTCTATATTCATGTCTCGCCTTCCTCGAGTGACTCGTATTGGGCCTATTAGACTCACAAAAGATATGGTATGGAGTGTTAATTGGCGTGTGTTACATACAGCACCGCAAGATTCTAAGGTAATATATTTATCGTCATTGATTTCTCGTCCATTTTTGAGTCTCCTGCACCTTATTGGTAAGTCTTCCCTCTGTGAACAGATTTGAGAGTAGGAGAGAAACAAGTGAACGTCAGACAGTCAATCGTGTGCCAGAATAAGCGAGAAAATACCGATTTTGGTCTTCAGATGGTGTTATAACCTGAAGCGGATAGTGTGTGAATACCCAGCCTCGATCATTATAATACTCAGTATCGTTGTTACAAAGGGATTCACGAGGCCTCAGAAGGGTTCAAGACACTTAAAAACTCACGTTTCGAAACCATGAACCTCCCGGATGAAGGTGAGGGCGAGATAAGGTAACAACCTGGGGGTCAAGATTGGGATTAGTGAAGGTCAAGATGAGGTCAAACTAAGAAGGATCACATGCCAAAGAGACGAGATTAAATTGCTGAGGAGGATTCGAACGCGAGAGGCTGTTGTCGGACGGAGGTAATATCGCTGAAGCAGACGTCCGGTATTCTGAACCATGAAGAAAAATAAACAAAAGATGGCCGACATTCTAGCGGAAAAGCAGCAATAAGATAGCAGTAATTTCACTCAGCAGGAGCAGCGGCAGAGGGTAGACTAGGTGAGGGAATACCCAGCAGATAGCAGGCACACACAGCAGAGAGCAGCACCAGCCTCAGCTCAAATAAAGGAGAGGACAAGACAGAAAAGAGGGACGTTCTGCTGACGGTGAAGCAGGAGCCGAATGAAGCAGGTAACTTAGCAGGGAGAACGTGCCGATGAGAAGGGTGTTTCAAGCGGCTAGAGAGACGAAGTAAGCGGATGAATGGCTGAAAGTAAGCGGCATATAGGCGAAATAAGGGGCTACATTAGCTGTAAATACTAGTGGACCATAACACGCTATTGCTGGAGTGCCTGAAACGTGGAATGTTTCGGATGCAACAGCTTTGGCCATCTTCCAATGGGGAGGCCAGAAAGAGAGGCCAGATTGGGTGTGGTGTTTCGTAATAAACCAGCAAGAGTTCGAGTATAGAACGCTTCTCTAAGACCCGAAATGACTGGCCAGATATTCTTTTTCGGTGAGGTACCAAGTGTTCCGTTATCAGCGAAATACAGATATATTTATATATTTATTTTGCTTTGTCGCTGTCTCCCGCGTTAGCGAGGTAGCGCAAGGAAACAGACGAAAGAATGGCCCAACCCACCCACATACACATTTATATACATACACGTCCACACACGCAAATATCATACCTATACATCTCAATGATTATATATATATATATATATATATATATATATATATATATATATATATATATATATATATATATATATATATATATATTTATATATATTTATTTATTTATTTATTTATTTATTTTGCTTTATCGCTGTCTCCCGCGTTATATATACACACATGTACATAATTCATACTGTCTGCCTTTATTCATTCCAATCGCCACCTCGCCACACATGAAATAACAACCCCCTACCCCCTGCACGAGCGCGAGGTAGCGCTAGGAAAGGACAACAAAGGCCACATTCGTTCACACTCAGTCTCTACCTGTCATGTATAATGCACCGAAACCACAGCTCCCTTTACACATCCAGGCCCCACAAATCTTTCCATGGTTTACCCCAGACGCTTCACATGCCCTGGCTTAATCCATTGACAGCAAGTCGACCCCGGTATACCACATCGTTCCAATTCACTCTATTCCTTGCACGCCTTTCACCCTCCTGCATGTTCAGGCCCCGATCACTCAAAATTTTTTTCACTCCATCCTTCCACCTCCAATTTGGTCTCTCACTAATCGTTCCCTCCACCTCTGACACATATATCCTCTTGGTCAATCTTTCTCCATTCATTCTCTCCATGTGCCCAAACCATTTCAAAACACCCTCTTCTGCTCTCTCACCCACACTCTTTTTATTGCCACATATCTCTCTTACCCTTACATTACTTACTCGATCAAACCACCTCACACCACATATTGTCTCAATATATATATATATATATATATATATATATATATATATATATATATATATATATTTTCTTTTTTTTGCTTTGTCGCTGTCTCCCGCGTTTGCGAGGTAGCGCAAGGAAACAGACGAAAGAAATGGCCCAACCCACCCCCATACACATGTATATACATACGTCCACACACGCAAAATATACATACATACACAGCTTTCCATGGTTTACCCCAGACGCTTCACATGCCCCGCTTTAATCCACTGACAGCACGTCAGCCCCGGTATACCACATCCCTCCAATTCACTCTATTCCTTGCCCTCCTTTCACCCTCCTGCATGTTCAGGCCCCGATCACACAAAATCTTTTTCACTCCATCTTTCCACCTCCAATTTGGTCTCCCTCTTCTCCTCGTTCCCTCCACCTCCGACACATATATCCTCTTGGTCAATCTTTCCTCACTCATTCTCTCCATGTGCCCAAACCATTTCAAAACACCCTCTTCTGCTCTCTCAACCACGCTCTTTTTATTTCCACACATCTCTCTTACCCTTACGTTACTTACTCGATCAAACCACCTCACACCACACATTGTCCTCAAACATCTCATTTCCAGCACATCCATCCTCCTGCGCACAACTCTATCCATAGCCCACGCCTCGCAACCATACAACATTGTTGGAACCACTATTCCTTCAAACATACTCATTTTTGCTTTCCGAGATAATGTTCTCGACTTCCACACATTTTTCAAGGGTCCCAAAATTTTCGCCCCCTCCCCCACCCTATGATCCACTTCCGCTTTCATGGTTCCATCCGCTGCCAGATCCACTCCCAGATATCTAAAACACTTCACTTCCTCCAGTTTTTCTCCCAATTGACTTGACCCTCAACCCTACTGTACCTAATAACCTTGCTCTTATTCACATTTACTCATGACTTTCTTCTTTCACACACTTTACCAAACTCAGTCACCAGCTTCTGCAGTTTCTCACATGAATCAGCCACCAGCGCTGTATCATCAGCGAACAACAACTGACTCACTTCCCAAGCTCTCTCATCCCCAACAGACTTCATACTTGCCCCTCTTTCCAAAACTCTTGCATTCACCTCCCTAACAACCACATCCATAAACAAATTAAACAACCATGGAGACATCACACACCCCTGCCGCAAACCTACATTCACTGAGAACCAATCACTTTCCTCTCTTCCTACACGTACACATGCCTTACATCCTCGATAAAAACTTTTCACTGCCTCTAACAACTTGCCTCCCACACCATATATTCTTAATACCTTCCACAGAGCATCTCTATCAACTCTATCATATGCCTTCTCCAGATCCATAAATGCTACATACAAATCCATTTGCTTTTCTAAGTATTTCTCACATACATTCTTCAAAGCATATATATATATATATATATATATATATATATATATATATATATATATATATATATATATATATATAAATATATCCCTGGGGATAGGGGAGAAAGAATACTTCCCACGTATTCCCTGCGTGTCGTAGAAGGCGACTTAAAGGGGAGGGAGCGGGGGGCTGGAAATCCTCCCCTATCGTGTTTAATTTTCCAAAAGAAGGAACAGAGAAGGTGGTCAGGTGAGGATATCCCCTAAAAGGCTCAGTCCTCTGTTCTTAACGCTACATCGCTAACGTGGGAAAGCGCGAATAGTTAAGAAAAAAGAATAAAATATGTATATATATATATATATATATATATATATATATATATATATATATATATATATATATATATATATATATAATATGAGGCATCTGTAGCAGGCGGTGCTTATGCTAATACAAAAAAGGACCTGACCTGGGGTCGCCTGGCGAGACATGTCAATACCAGGCCGTGCAGCGCTTACCGCTGTCCTGAGAATATTTCAGCGCTTACCGCTTTTCTTGGTAACCCTGAGAGAGCTGAATATGCTCGCACCAGAAGCCCGTTAGTTAACCCTTGGGTACACTGAAGACAATGCTATATTTTCCTGTTTGCTGTTTGTTTCGTATAAGTTGTTCTATCATCACATATGAGAGAAGTTGCTTGAGAGTCACCTAATTCTTATTAAGATCGAACGTAAATTTGTCTGCCTTCTCACCACTGGGTTAGGTTAGGTTACGAAAGAGAATCAAATATATACAAAAGCGACGCAATTTTGTATCACTTCAGACATGAATTGTGGCCAGAAACTCGTGCATTGTGAGGATGTATGATGTCTTAGAATTATCTTAAACATCTAAAGAATGTGTCAATTACCCTTCAGCTTGTGGACGTACACCAGTGGGACGTTGATGAGCCTTTAACGACCCTTTTAATGATCGGTAGTTGATGGGTTAAAGCCCAAATAACCTTCTTTAGCTGGTGACCTGTGTGGGGTAAAACTTTACCACGAAACGTAACAAAAAACAACCAACTCCTTCCTCTGCTATTGTACCACCTTTATATATATATATATATATATATATATATATATATATATATATATATATATATATATATATATATATATTGGAAAGAATCACAATTAAACGCGTGATCAAGTATATTCCTATGAGTTCACGGGGAAATAAAACACGATAAGTTCTCAAGTGCACTTTCGTGTAATAATCACATCATCAGGGGAGACACAAGAGAGAAGTATAAGTCTGTTGATATACAACGAAGAGACGTAGCTAGGACGTCATTTGGTAAACAAGTGACTACCCAAATGGAGGTTGGGTGCGTCCAAGAATGGCAACAAGTGTATCATAAACTTATTATGTGGACCAGAAGGGAAACTATTTGCAAATTTTATCAACAATAAAGCTGTCCAATTTCTATAGACGTTCACTAATATTAAGGTTACATTTCTTTGTGTATTTAGTAATAGAAGATTCAATGGTATTTCTCGTGGTACTGGAGTTAGAGTTAATAATGGAGATGGTATTTCTCCAGTCGATACAATGATCATAATTTTAACATAAATATCTAATGGAACTTCGTGGTGTAGCAATTAGCATTCCTGACCATGACACATTCATGAGCCACCCGGGGTTCGAACTCTATAAAAGGCTCGAACCCTGTTTGCAGCAGCCGGTCCTAAGTTAACCCAGCTGTTCATCCTCTCCTACAGTGTGCCTGATAAAATAGGTACCTGTCTTAGGCCAGGGTATATATATATATATATATATATATATATATATATATATATATATATATATATATATATATATATATTACGTCAATAAGTTGGCCTAGATGAGAATATTCAGCGAGCCAACGCTGTATGATTTTCAATGACCTCTGCATGACCAGAAGTTAACATATGTTGCACACCACTAACATAATAACATTTCAATCTTTTTTGCTGCTGTCAAAAGAGACATGTAAATAAGCGCGAAAGATTAGCGGTGAGGTAATCAAGCCACTGTACATTCTAACTGACTTCTAACGTAAGCTCTGATTATTGCACGCTTCCCTCACCCCACTGTCACTTATGTACATCTAGCTGTAATGTTCACTGTAATTGATGAACTTACTTCCTGCTGAGTACAGGGTGATGATGTAGATTACATTATCACTGTACTGTGGGGAATTTCTTACATTATGTATTTATTATATTATGTACTTTATTACATTGTGTATTTCACATTAATGCTTTTTTCACATTATGTATTTCTCAAATATGTATTTATACATTATGTATTTCCTACATTATGTATTTCTCGTGCATTTCTCACATCATGTATTCCTACGCAAAACATGCATAGAAAAATTACATTTTAAATATAATTGTTTAAACTCCCATATATATATATATATATATATATATATATATATATATATATATATATATATATATATATATATATATATATATATACATATATATATATATATATATATATATATATATATATATATATATATATATATATATATATATATATATATATATATATATATATATATATATATATATATGTATATATATATATATATATATATATATATATATATATATATATATATATATTTATATGTTGGAAAGGATCACAATTTTGAGCGTGATCAAGATATTCCTATGAGTCCACGGGGAAAATGAAACACGATAATTTCCCAAGTTCACTTTCGTGTAATAATCACATAATCAAGGGAGACACAAGAGAGAAATACAAGTCATCTGATATACATCGAAGAGACGAAGCTAGGAAGCCATTTGGTAATCATGTGATTGTCCAAAACATACAACGAGCGTTCATACACTTATCATTTTACAAATTCTATCAACAATAAAGTTATCTAATTTGTATAGACCATCACTAATATTAAGATTATAATTCTTTGTGTATTTAATAATAGAAGATTCAATGATATTTCTCTTGGTAATAGAGTTATAGTTAATAACTGAGATTACATTACTCCAGTCAATACAATGATCATAGTTTTTTAATGTGATTAAACAAGGCATTTGATTCTTGTCCCGTTCTTATACTATATTTATGTTGCTGAAGTCTAACAGAAAGATCCTTACCAGTCTGACCAACATAAAATTTATCACAATTTCCACAAGGCACTTTATAGATGCATCCAAGAGAATTTTCTGGTGAATTCCTGATTAAGATATTCTTTATAGTATTATTGTTGCTAAAGGCAACATTTACATTAAAGGATTTAAGCAACATGGGAAGTAAAGTGAAATTATTATTAAAAGGGAGAACTAAAAGATTCTTGGTGTCAATGGGAGGTTTGGGCACAACTCTATAAAATGATTTCTTTGCTAACTTAAGGGATCTATCAGTGAAAGATCTAGGTTACTTTAACTTAGATCCAATAGAATATATCTTCTCAAACTCATCAATAAACTCTGGACTGCAAATACGTAATGCCCTAAGGAACATAGGTTGAAATCATGATAATTTAACTATGTCATGTTGAGATGAGTAATAATGAGTATATGAGCATACATTGGTCGGTTTTCTGTATATGCTAAACTTAAACATGTTTCCTTGTCTATGGATCATGCAATCAAAAAATGGTAACATACCATTATTTTCATTTTCTACAGTAAATTTGATGGAAGGTACTAAATTGTTAAGTAAGGGGAGAAATATTTGTAAATTTTCATTTGTTGGCCAAACACAAAGAACATCATCTACATCTACACGATAAGATGGGAACTTAACGTATTTCATTTTCCCCGTGGACTCATAGGAATATGTATATATATATATATATATATATTATCTTTTTATTTTTTATTATACTTTGTCGCTGTCTCCCGCGTTTGCGAGGTAGCGCAAGGAAACAGACGAAAGAAATGGCCCAACCCCCCCCCATACACATGTATATACATACGTCCACACACGCAAATATACATACCTACACAGCTTTCCACGGTTTACCCCAGACGCTTCACATGCCTTGATTCAATCCACTGACAGCACGTCAACCCCGGTATACCACATCGCTCCAATTCACTCTATTCCTTGCCCTCCTTTCACCCTCCTGCATGTTCAGGCCCCGATCACACAAAATCTTTTTCACTCCATCTTTCCACCTCCAATTTGGTCTCCCTCTTCTCCTCGTTCCCTCCACCTCCGACACATATATCCTCTTGGTCAATCTTTCCTCACTCATTCTCTCAATGTGCCCAAACCACTTCAAAACACCCTCTTCTGCTCTCTCAACCACGCTCTTTTTATTTCCACACATCTCTCTTACCCTTACGTTACTCACTCGATCAAACCACCTCACACCACACATTGTCCTCAAACATCTCATTTCCAGCACATCCATCCTCCTGCGCACAACTCTATCCATAGCCCACGCCTCACAACCATACAACATTGTTGGAACCACTATTCCTTCAAACATACCCATTTTTGCTTTCCGAGATAATGTTCTCGACTTCCACACATTCTTCAAGGCCCCCAGAATTTTCGCCCCCTCCCCCACCCTATGATCCACTTCCGCTTCCATGGTTCCATCCGCTGCCAGATCCACTCCCAGATATCTAAAACACTTCACTTCCTCCAGTTTTTCTCCATTCAAACTCACCTCCCAATTGACTTGACCCTCAACCCTACTGTACCTAATAACCTTGCTCTTATTCACATTTACTCTTAACTTTCTTCTTCCACACACTTTACCAAACTCAGTCACCAGCTTCTGCAGTTTCTCACATGAATCCGCCACCAGCGCTGTATCATCAGCGAACAACAACTGACTCACTTCCCAAGCTCTCTCATCCCCAACAGACTTCATACTTGCCCCTCTTTCCAAAACTCTTGCATTTACCTCCCTAACATATATATATATATATATATATATATATATATATATATATATATATATATATATATATATATATATATATATATATACAAATATTCTCTCTTTCTTTTATACTATTTGCCATTTCCCGCATTAGCGAGGTAGCGTTAGTAACAGAGGACTGGGCCTCTGAGGGAATATCCTCACCTGGCCCTCTTCTCTGTTCCTTCTTTTGGAAAATAAAAAAAAAAACAAGAGGGGAGGATTTCCAGCCCCCCGCTCCCTCCCCTTTTAGTCGCCTTCTACGACACGCAGGGATTACGTGGGAAGTATTCTTTCTCCCCTATCCGTTGTATATATATATATATATATATATATATATATATATATATATATATATATATTTTTTTTTTTTTTTTTTTTATACTTTGTCGCTGTCTCCCGCGTTTGCGAGGTAGCGCAAGGAAACAGACGAAAGAAATGGCCCAACCCCCCCCCATACACATGTACATACACACGTCCACACACACAAATATACATACCTACACAGCTTTCCATGGTTTACCCCGGACGCTTCACATGCCTTGATTCAATCCACTGACAGCACGTCAACCCCTGTATACCACATCGCTCCAATTCACTCTATTCCTTGCCCTCCTTTCACCCTCCTGCATGTTCAGGCCCCGATCACACAAAATCTTTTTCACTCCATCTTTCCACCTCCAATTTGGTCTCCCTCTTCTCCTCGTTCCCTCCACCTCCGACACATATATCCTCTTGGTCAATCTTTCCTCACTCATTCTCTCCATGTGCCCAAACCATTTTAAAACACCCTCTTCTGCTCTCTCAACCACGCTCTTTTTATTTCCACACATCTCTCTTACCCTTACGTTACTTACTCGATCAAACCACCTCACACCACACATTGTCCTCAAACATCTCATTTCCAGCACATCCATCCTCCTGCGCACAACTCTATCCATAGCCCACGCCTCGCAACCATACAACATTGTTGGAACTACTATTCCTTCAAACATACCCATTTTTGCTTTCCGGGATAATGTTCTCGACTTCCACACATTTTTCAAGGCTCCCAAAATTTTCGCCCCCTCCCCCACCCTATGATCCACTTCCGCTTCCATGGTTCCATCCGCTGACAGATCCACTCCAAGATATCTAAAACACTTCACTTCCTCCAGTTTTTCACCATTCAAACTCACCTCCCAATTGACTTGACCCTCAACCCTACTGTACCTAATAACCTTGCTCTTATTCACATTTACTCTTAACTTTCTTCTTCCACACACTTTACCAAACTCCGTCACCAGCTTCTGCAGTTTCTCACATGAATCCGCCACCAGCGCTGTATCATCAGCGAACAACAACTGACTCACTTCCCAAGCTCTCTCATCCCCAATAGACTTCATACTTGCCCCTCTTTCCAAGACTCTTGCATTTACCTCCCTAACAACCCCATCCATAAACAAATTAAACAACCATGGAGACATCACACACCCCTGCCGCAAACCTACATTCACTGAGAACCAATCACTTTCCTCTCTTCCTACACGTACACATGCCTTACATCCTCGATAAAAACTTTTCACTGCTTCTAACAACTTGCCTCCCACACCATATATTCTTAATACCTTCCACAGAGCATCTCTATCAACTCTATCATATGCCTTCTCCAGATCCATAAATGCTACATACAAATCCATTTGCTTTTCTAAGTATTTCTCACATACATTCTTCAAAGCAAACACCTGATCCACACATCCTCTACCACTTCTGAAACCACACTGCTCTTCCCCAATCTGATATATATATATATATATATATATATATATATATATATATATATATATATATATATATTTTCTTTTTTATTATACTTTGTCGCTGTCTCTCGCGTTTGCGAGGTAGCGCAAGGAAACAGACGAAAGAAATGGCCCAACCCCAAACCCCCCCCCCATTCACATGTATATACATACGTCCACACACGCAAATATACATACCTACACAGCTTTCCATGGTTTACCCCAGACGCTTCACATGCCTTGATTCAATCCACTGACAGCACGTCAACCCCGGTACACCACATCGCTCCAATTCACTCTATTCCTTGCCCTCCTTTCACCCTCCTGCATGTTCAGGCCCCGATCACACAAAATCTTTTTCACTCCATCTTTCCACCTCCAATTTGGTCTCCCTCTTCTCCTCGTTCCCTCCACCTCCGACACATATATCCTCTTGGTCAATCTTTCCTCACTCATTCTCTCCATGTGCCCAAACCACTTCAAAACACCCTCTTCTGCTCTCTCAACCACGCTCTTTTTATTACCACACATCTCTCTTACCCTTACGTTACTCACTCGATCAAACCACCTCACACCACACATTGTCCTCAAACATCTCATTTCCAGCACATCCATCCTCCTGCGCACAACTCTATCCATAGCCCACGCCTCGCAACCATACAACATTGTTGGAACCACTATTCCTTCAAACATACCATATATATATATATATATATATATATATATATATATATATATATATATATACAAGTATGTATATGTACTTGTGTATATATGTATATGTCTGTGTATGCATAAGTATGTACACGTTGAAATGTAAAGGTATGTATATGTGCGTGTGTGGACGTGTATGTATATACATGTGTATGTGGGTGGGTTGGCCCATTCTTTCGTCTGTTTCCTTGCGCTACCTCGCTAACGCGGGAGAGGACGATTAAGTATAATAAAAAAGAAATATATTATTATTATTATTTTGCTTTATCGCTGTCTCCCGCGTTTGCGAGGTAGCGCAAGGAAACAGACGAAAGAATGGCCCAACCCGTCCACATACACATGTATACACATACATGTCCACACACGCACAATATACATACCTATACATCTCAATTTACACATATGTATACACACACAGACATATACATATATACACATGTACATAATTCATACTGTCTACCTTTATTTGTTCCCAAAGCCACCTCGCCACACATGGACTAACAACCCCCTCCCCCCTCATGTGTGCGAGGTAGCGCTAGGAAAAACACCAAAGGCCCCATTCGTTCACACTCAGTCTCTAGCTGTCATGTAATAACGCACCGAAACCACAACTCCCATTCCACATCCAGACCCCACACACTTTGCATGGTTTACCCCAGACACTTCACATGACCTGGTTCAATCCATTGACAGCACGTCGACCCCGTTATACCACATCGTTCCAATTCACTCTATTCCTTGCACGCCTTTCACCCTTCTGCATGTTCAGGCCCCGATCACTCAAAATCTTTTTCACTCCATCTTTCCACCTCCAATTTGGTCTTCCACTCCTCCTCGTTCCCTCCACCTGTGACACATATATCCTCTTGGTCAATCTTTCCCACTCATTCTCTCCACGTGACCAAACCATTTCAAAACACCCTCTTCTGCTATCTCAACCACACTCTTTTTATTTCCACACATCTCTCTCACAGTTACATTACTTACTCGATCAAACCACCTCACACCACATATTGTCCTCAAACATCTCATTTCCAGCACATCCACCCTCCTGCGCACAACTCTATCCATAGCCCACGCCTCGCAACCATACAACATTGTTGGAACCACTATTCCTTCATACATACCCATTTTTGCTTTCCGAGATAATGTTCTCGACTTCCAAACATTCTTCAAGGCTCCCAGGATTTTCGCCCCCTCCCCCACCCTATGATTCACTTCCGCTTCCCTGGTTCCATCCGCTGCCAGATCCACTCCCAGATCTCTAAAACACTTTACTTCCTCCAGTTTTTCTCCATTCAAACTTACCTCCCAATTGACTTGACCCTCAACCCTACTGTACCTAATAACCTTGCTCTTATTCACATTTATTCTTAACTTTCTTCTTTCACACACTTTAACAAACTCAGTCACCAGCTTCTGCAGTTTCTTACATGAATCAGCCACCAGCGCTGTATCATCAGCGAACAACAACTGACTCACTCCCCAAGCTCTCTCATCCACAACAGACTGCATACTTGCCCCTCTTTCCAAAACTCTTGCATTCACCTCCCTAACAACCCCATCCATAAACAAATTAAACAACCATGGAGACATCACACACCCCTGCCGCAAACCTACATTCACTGAGAACCAATCACTCTCCTCTCTTCCTACACGTACACATGCCTTACATCCTCGATAAAAACTTTTCACTGCTTCTAACAACTTGCCTCCCACACCATATATTCTTAATACCTTCCACAGAGCACCTCTATCAACTCTATCATATGCCTTCTCCAGATCCATAAATGCTACATACAAATCCATTTGTTTTTCTAAGTATTTCTCGCATACATTCTTCAAAGCAAACACCTGATCCACACATCCTCTACCACTTCTGAAACCACACTGCTCTTCCCCAATCTGATGCTCTGTGCATGCCTTCACCCTCTCAATCAATACCCTCCCATATAATTTACCAGGAATACTCAACAAACTTATACCTCTGTAATTTGAGCACTCACTCTTATCCCCTTTGCCTTTGTACAATGGCACTATGCAAGCATTCCGCCAATCCTCAGGCACCTCACCATGAGTCATACATACATTAAATAACCTCACCAACCAGTCAACAATACAGTCACCCCCTTTTTTAATAAATTCCACTGCAATACCATCCAAACCTGCTGCCTTGCCGGCTTTCATCTTCCGTAAAGCTTTTACTACTTCTTCTCTATTTACCAAATCATTTTCCCTATCCCTCTCACTTTGCACTCCACCTCGACCAAGACACCCCACATCTGCCACTCTATCATCAAACACATTCAACAAACCTTCAAAATACTCACTCCATCTCCTTCTCACATCACCACTACTTGTTATCACCTCCCCATTTGCCCCCTTCACTGAAGTTCCCATTTGCTCCCTTGTCTTACGCACTTTATTTACCTCCTTCCAAAACATCTTTTTATTCTCCCTGAAATTTAATGATACTCTCTCACCCCAACTCTCATTTGCCCTCTTTTTCACCTCATGCACCTTTCTCTTGACCTCCTGCCTCTTTCTTTTAAACCTCTCCCACTCATTTGCACTTTTTCCCTGCAAAAATCGTTTAAATGCCTCTCTCTTCTCTTTCACTAACAATCTTACTTCTTCATCCCACCACTCACTACCTTTTCTAATCAACCCACCTCCCACGCTTCTCATGCCACAAGCATCTTTTGCGCAAGCCATCACTGCTTACCTAAATACATCCCATTTCTCCCCCACTCCCCTTACCTCCTTTGTTCTCACCTTTTTCCATTCTGTACTCAGTCTCTCCTGGTACTTCCTCTCACAAGTCTCCTTCCCAAGCTCACTTACAGAAATACATATATATATATATATATATATATATATATATATATATATATATATATATATATATATATATATATATATATATGTATTGTTGATAAGATTTGTAAAATGATAAGTTTATTAACGCTCGTTGTATGCTTTGGACAATCACATGTTTACCAAATGGCGTCCTAGCTTCGTCTCTTCGATGTATATCAACTGACTGTTATATTTCTCTCTTGTATCTCCCCTGATGATGTGATTATTACACGAAAGTGCACTTGGGAACTTTTCGTGTTTCATTTTTCCTACGGACTCATAGGAATATATATATATAGCGTTCGTGGGATGGTCTTGATTAGGTTCTAAGCCGTCTGTGCCGTCTGAGATAACATAAATAAAAATGAGGGATGAAATGATGTTTTTCCTTGAAATGTCAGAGGGAAGGCATGACCTGGAGGAGGGGCTTAAAGACGATAACAACAACTGTGGGAGGATTGTGTGGGCCGGGGAACAAAGGGGTGTTTGAGAGAGAGAGAGAGAGAAAGAGAGAGAGAGAGAGAGAGAGAGAGAGAGAGAGAGAGAGAGAGATAGAGAGAGAGAGAGAGAGAGAGAGAGAGAGAGAGAGAGAGAGAGAGAGAGAGAGAGAGAGAGAGCGAAAGAGAGTACCGCCGAGGAGGGTGGGTATGAAGGGAGAGGGTGCGTAGGATGAAGATAAGAGATAGATAGATAGATAGATAGATAGATAGATAGATAGAGAGAGAGAGAGAGAGAGAGAGAGAGAGAGAGAGAGAGAGAGAGAGAGAGAGAGAGAGAGAGAGAGAGAGAGAGAGAGATGGCAGGGGGGAGAGTAGAGATGGAGAAGGATGGACTGAGGGTGTGAGGGAGGGAGGGAGAGAGAGAGACAGACAATGAGGGAGACATACAGAGATGTGAGACAGAGAGAGATAGGGTGGTTGAGTGGGGGGGTGGGGGGTAGAGTGTGCAGGAAAAGGAGGAAATGGGGTGAGTGAAGGGAAGATATAAACAATGGATAGAATACTCTTAGCCTTTAGCCAGACTTTCCTTTGGTTATGATTGGCTAATCGTTCGCCTGCAGGTTGTGTGGGGGGGCAATGTTGTGGTTGTGGGCAAGAGGATTGTGTTTACGCTGTGCCCTTTCTCGCTGAGCACACCCTAGCCTGTTATCCTACCCTAATCTTTTCCTCTTCCTTTTCCATGCACTTATTTCCTCTTCCTCCTTCTTCTTTTCCGCTTTCTCTTCTATAACCTCATTTCCCCTTCCTCCTCCTTTTCTTTTCCTTTCCTATAACTTATTTCCTCTTCCTCCTCTTCCTTTTCTATACCCTTATTTCTTCCTTCTATTACCTCCTCTTCCTCTTCTTCCTTTTCTATACACTTATTTCTTCTTCCTTTCCTATAACCTCGTTTCCTCTTCTTCCTCCTTCCTTTCCTCATCCATACCCTTATTTCTTCCTCCTATTCCTTCTCTTCCTCTTCCTTTTCTATACCCTTATTTCTTCTTCCTATTCCTTCTCTTCCTCTTCCTTTTCGATACCCTTATTTCTTCCTCCTCTTCCTTCCTTTCCTCTTCCTTTCCTATAACTTATTTCCTCTTCCTCTTCTTCCTTTTCTATATCCTTATGTCTTCCTCCTCTTCCTTCTCTTCCTCTTCCTTTTCTATACACTTATTTCTTCCTCCTCTTCCTTCTCTTCCTCTTCCTTTTCTATACACTTATTTCCTCTTCCTATTTCTTCCTTTCCTCTTCCTTTCCTATAACCTCGTTTCCTCTTCCTCCTCCTTCCTTTCCTCATCCATACCCTTATTTCTTCCTCTTTTTCCTCTTCCTTTTCTACACCTTTATTTCTATCTCTTCCATCTCTTCACCCTATTCCTCTTTCTCCTCTTTCCCCTTCCTCTCCCTCATACGCCTATTACTTCTCCCTATATACATTATAAACATTCCAATCAATCCCCTTGTCTCTGAGACCTTGGGGGTCAGGTCAGCCGACACTGATATGACCCCGAGTGACGACATAGGTCAGAGAGGGTCAAGACAAGCTTGTGACATAGGTCAGGGAGGGTCAAGACAAGCTTCAGATATGCATAGGTCAGAGGTACTGAAGCCCTGAGATCCGGGAGTGACAATAACAGAAGCCTTGCACTTCGCTGTCAACATGGCAAAATACCGGATGTCATTGCACGGACAGAAACCGAGATTAATATTGCAAATAATCAATCATTAAGAGAATTATTGATACCAAGATAGAGACTACTTACAAATGAAAGGTATTGGGGTTATTCTATTCGTCAATGGGATTCTAAATGTCCCTTAATTTTCATAGAAATGACATCGACGCGCGATTCTTGCTATATATCAAACTGTTATATCAAGATGACGAAAATGATCGTCAGGGTTGTATACAGGTAGCAAAAGCAATGGGGAGAATATATATATATATATATATATATATATATATATATATATATATATATATATATATTTTTTTTTTTTTTTTTAGCTTTGTCGCTGTCTCCCGCGTTTGCGAGGTAGCGCAAGGAAACAGACGAAAGAAATGGCCCAACCCCCCCCCCCATACACATGTACATACGTCCACACACGCAAATATACATACCTACACAGCTTTCCATGGTTTACCCCAGACGCTTCACATGCCTTGATTCAATCCACTGACAGCACGTCAACCCCTGTATACCACATCGCTCCAATTCACTCTATTTCTTGCCCTCCTTTCACCCTCCTGCATGTTCAGGCCCCGATCACACAAAATCTTTTTCACTCCATCTTTCCACCTCCAATTTGGTCTCCCACTTCTCCTCGTTCCCTCCACCTCCGACACATATATCCTCTTGGTCAATCTTTCCTCACTCATTCTCTCCATGTGCCCAAACCATTTCAAAACACCCTCTTCTGCTCTCTCAACCACGCTCTTTTCATTTCCACACATCTCTCTCACCCTTACGTTACTTACTCGATCAAACCACCTCACACCACACATTGTCCTCAAACATCTCATTTCCAGCACATCCATCCTCCTGCGCACATCTCTATCCATAGCCCACGCCTCGCAACCATACAACATTGTTGGAACCACTATTCCTTCAAACATACCCATTTTTGCTTTCCGAGATAATGTTCTCGACTTCCACACATTTTTCAAGGCTCCCAAAATTTTCGCCCCCTCCCCCACCCTATGATCCACTTCCGCTTCCATGGTTCCATCCGCTGACAGATCCACTCCCAGATATCTAAAACACTTCACTTCCTCCAGTTTTTCTCCATTCAAACTCACCTCCCAATTGACTTGACCCTCACCCCTACTGTACCTAATAACCTTGCTCTTATTCACATTTACTCTTAACTTTCTTCTTCCACACACTTTACCAAACTCAGTCACCAGCTTCTGCAGTTTCTCACATGAATCAGCCACCAGCGCTGTATCATCAGCGAACAACAACTGACTCACTTCCCAAGCTCTCTCATCCCCAACAGACTTCATACTTGCCCCTCTTTCCAGGACTCTTGCATTTACCTCCCTGGGGATAGGGGAGAAAGAATACTTTCCACGTATTCCCTGCGTGTCGTAAAAGGCGACTAAAAGGGGAGGGAGCGGGGGGCTGGAAATCCTCCCCTCTTCTTTTTAATCTTCCAAAAGAAGGAACAGAGAAGGGGGCCAGGTGAGGATATTCCCTCAAAGGCCCAGTTCTCTGTTCTTTACGCTACCTCGCTAATGCGGGAAATAGCGAATAGTTTGAAAGAATAAAGAAAAAAGATTTATATATATATATATATATATATATATATATATATATATATATATATATATATATATATATATATATATATATATATATATATATTTTTTTTTTTTTTTTCTTTCAAACTATTCGCCACTTCCCGCGTTAGCGAGGTAGCGTTAAGAACAGAGAACTGGGCCTTTGAGGGAATATCCTCACCTGGCCCCCTTCTCTGTTCCTTCTTTTGGAAAATTAAAAGAAAAAAAAATAATGAGAGGGGAGGATTTCCAGCCCCCCGCTCCCCCATATATATATATATATATATGTATGTATATATATATATATATCAAGAAATAAAGGCTTTAGCGAAGAGAATGATGATAATTGTATGAGATTTGAAAAACCATGGGATGAATTATCGTCTCTCAAACGACTTTTGTGAAGGAAAAATGGCTTACTTTATCTAAGAGCCGAAATAAATTGTCAGAAGATCAGCAGATGGTTCGTTAGGTTGAAAGAATCGTCTACGTTAACATTTATCCACCAACCGAAAGATCTTTAACACTTCCTTTATGTGTTCCTTAATTCTATGACTATATACATACACTCTTGCTATGGACGACCCCCAGGCTACATACATACATACGCTCCTGCTATGGATGAGCCCAGACTACATACATACATACACTCCTGCTATGGACGACCCCAGACTACATACATACGTACACTCCTGCTATGGATGAGCCCAGACTACATACATACACTCCTGCTATGGACGACCCCAGACTACATACATACGTACACTCCTGCTATGGATGAGCCCCAGACTACATACATACACTCCTGCTATGGACGACCCCAGACTACACACATACACTTCTGCTATGGATGAGCCCCAGACTACATACATACATACACTTCTGCTATGGACGACCCCAGACTACATACATACATACACTCCTGCTATGGACGACCCCAGACTACACACATACACTTCTGCTATGGATGAGCCCCAGACTACATACATACATACACTTCTGCTATGGACGAGCCCCAGACTACATACATACGTACACTCCTGCTATGGACGACCCCAAGGAACGCCAGGTATGTCCAAATAATCACGACAAAACAAATGCTTAATTGACATTAATCACTAGCAATTAGCCTGTTAGAATGTTAGAAAATAGGAATATTCTGAATGACATTAATCACTAGCAATTAACCTGTTTGAAAACAGGAATATTCACATCTATTTCAATTTCTGTTCTCAAATATTCTAATCGTCTTTCCTCCTTCTCTTACTCCTCCTTATTCCCATTTTCGCTTTACTCCTCCTCCTCCTCCACCTCCTCCTCCTCCTCGTCCTCCACCTCCTCCTCCTCCTCCTCCTCCTCCTCCTCCTTATTCTCTTCCTTCTCCTCATCTATACCCTCCTCAACCTCCATCGCACCAACATTATCCTATTCCTCTTCCTTCATTTTTTTAGTTATCTTCTTCCTCCTACTACCTCCTCCTTCCTCCTCTTCCTCCTACTTCCTCCTCTTCTTCCTCCTACTACCTCCTCCTTCCTCCTCTTCCTCCTACTTCCTCCTCTTCTTCCTCCTACTACCTCCTCCTTCCTCCTCTTCCTCCTACTTCCTCCTCTTCTTCCTCTTCCTCCTACTTCCTCCTCTTCTTCCTCCTACTACCTCCTCCTTCCTCCTCTTCCTCCTACTTCCTCCTCTTCTTCCTCCTACTACCTCCTTCCTCCTCTTCTTCCTCCTACTACCTCCTCCTTCCTCCTCTTCTTCCTCCTACTACCTCCTCCTCCTTCCTCCTCTTCTTCCTCCTACTACCTCCTCCCTCCTCCTCTTCCTCCTACTACCTCCTTCTTCCTCCTCTTCCTCCTACTACCTCCTCCTTCCTCCTCTTCCTCCTCCTCCCTTCCACCTCTTCCTCCTCCTCCTCTTTCTAACTCCTCCCCCCCGCCTCCTCTCCAGCTCTTCTCCCTCCTCCTCCTCCTCCTCCTCATCATCATCATCATCATCATCATCATCATATTTCTTCCTCTCCCTCCTCCTCCTCCTCCTCCTCCTCCTCCTCCTCCTCATATTTCTTCCTCTTCCTCCCTCCTCCTCCTGAAGAGGTGACCCCTCGCGAGCCGTTGTGATGAACCTTGTAGCACTTAGCGAGAACACGAGGGGCGTGGGTGTGTGCTGCTGGGAGGTTGTTGATCGCCTATCGCCAGCGGAAGGCAATAAAAGTGAACACACACGCGCTACTGGATGGCTGGATGGCATATCCTTAGGGGGGCAAGGCTGAGAACAACGTGCATCTTGAATGTACTTATGACCCGAATGTACTTCAGCAGAGCGTGTGTGCACTTCGCATGATCAAGGTGCACTTCTGGCGTCCATGTAGATGAAGTACATAAGCTGTGCGCCCGGTGTGTGCACTTCGCATGATCAAGGTGTACTTCTGGCGTCCATGTAGACGAAGTACATAAGCTGTACGCCCGGTGAACAAGATGTACGTAGCCGAATGTACTTCAGCCGAGCGTGTGTGCACTTCGCATGATCAAGGTGCACTTCTGGCGTCCATGTAGATGAAGTACATAAGCTGTACGCCGTGTGTGCACTTCGCATGATCAAGGTGTACTTCTGGCGTCCATGTAGATGAAGTACATAAGCTGTGCGCCCGGTGTGTGCACTTCGCATGATCAAGGTGTACTTCTGGCGTCCATGTAGACGAAGTACATAAGCTGTACGCCCGGTGAACAAGATGTACGTAGCCGAATGTACTTCAGCCGAGCGTGTGTGCACTTCGCATGATCAAGGTGCACTTCTGGCGTCCATGTAGATGAAGTACATAAGCTGTACGCCCGGTGAACAAGATGTACGTCCACTGAATACACACAGCTGCTGGAGAGGTTCGGGGTCGATCAGATTTTGACACCATTTTTCCAACGTCTTCGCTTTTCCTTTGGACTGAAATGCCAAGATGATCGTAAACGTGTGAGTCGATGATGGATATTTTAGGCTCCTGAAAGACTTCAGTTGCCTCAGAAACAGGTAATTGACTGAATTAACTCCTGAAAGAATTTCAGTTGCCTCAAAAAAAGGTAATTGACTGAATTAACTCCTGAAAGAATTTCAGTTGCCTCAAAAAAAGGTAATTGACTGAATTAACCCTTGAAAGAATTTCAGTTGCCTCAAAAAAAGGTAATTGACTGAATTAACTCTCAAGAGAAATTACGACCTGGTCTTGGTTACTTTGTGGTCGGAAGGTTTCATGATGGACACTCCCCTCTCACTCTTCTCTTTCCTTTAAGTCTTCCATTTCCATCTTCCCCTTTTATCCATCATCTACCACTTCCCTGCTCCCTAGTCCCTTCATCCTTACCCTTCATGACTTACTCTCACCCATCTTTTTCTTTGCCCCATTCCACCCCATCCCCTTTCCATATCAAACATCGAACCCTACTTGCTCTCTTCCATCCCAACACTCCCTGTTACTCACCATCGCCACTCCCTTCCTTTTCCCCTATGCCACTCACCCTTTCCTCTTAACTAGCAAGTCCCGCCTCCTCCATCTGTTCATTCCACACACTCTCTTTTTCACGACCTTGATATCCAGGCTCCACATTCACTCTCATTCTTCAGCCTTAAACCTAAACTTTTATACATTTTCTTGACACAATTATTTATGCCAAAGTTCATTATAAACGCTCCAAATTCATGCATTTGAAAATAGGTCATACACAAGACTGCTTCTGTAGACCTACTCGTAGGTCAACACTACTTCTGACCCACACTTAGGTCAACACTACTTCTGTAGACCCACACTTAGGTCAACACTACTTCTGACCCACACTTAGGTCAACACTACTTCTGTAGACCCACACTTAGGTCAACACTACTTCTGTAGACCCACACTTAGGTCAACACTACTTCTGTAGACCCACACTTAGGTCAACACTACTTCTGTAGACCCACACTTAGGTCAACACTACTTCTGTAGACCCACACTTAGGTCAACACTACTTCTGTAGACCCACACTTAGACTACTTCTGACCCACACTTAGGTCAACACTACTTCTGTAGACCCACATTTAGGTCAACACTACTTCTGTAGACCCACACTTAGGTCAACACTACTTCTGACCCACACTTAGGTCAACACTACTTCTGTAGACCCACACTTAGGTCAACAGTACTTCTGACCCACACTTAGGTCAACACTACTTCTCACCCACACTTAGGTCAACACTACTTCTGACCCACGCTTAGGTCAACACTACTTCTGTAGACCCACACTTAGGTCAACACTACTTCTGTAGACCCACACTTAGGCCAACACTACTTCTGACCCACACTTAGGTCAACACTACTTCTGACCCACACATAGGTCTAATCATCATTTTATTACTGTAAGGCCAGAGTCCAGCTCCGTCCTATTAAACCGAAGTCTACGGACCTTACCTCAAAATACTGACCGACTGGCCTAAATACACAATGTGCTCCTTTACAATAATGACCAGCCAGCCTAAATACACACCCACATGCCTCATCTTTGAAAGCAACATTGTTCCACCTCGCCCCTCACTGCTGTCAGATATTCTAAAGAAACGTTCATGGTTCCGTCTCAAGATAGACGCGCCTAAATAAAGACACATTGTGGAGATATGAAAGCGTTTGGTTAATAGCCACTGGCTAGTGGCTACGGGTCTCCTGCCGGAATTAATAGCAGTTGAAGTCAATGATATAAATTTGTAAGCAAGGATTTGTTCTTCCTTTTACTTACAAATCCTATTCCATAGAAAAAAAAAAATATATATATATATATACATTCTGGGTATATGTAATACTTCACATCATTACAAATGCCTTCTTAATTACGAGGGGGAAAAAAACCACATTCCAGTAGATGTAAAAAGAGTAATCAAACAATATGATTATAACAATATTGAGCAGAGCCATGCACATTAAGCACCTGTGATATACCCATATCGACAGCACCAGACATGAAGTCCACCATGAGAGTCATGCTGGGCAAAACAAGGCAAAACATAATACAAAAATGAAGAAAATACAAAGACAATCCAAATGCCACAAAACGACATGAACTGGACAAGCATAGAGGAGATGGTGAAGACATATGGACTGGACAAGCAAAGAGGAGATGGTGAAGACATATGGACTGGACTAGCAAATAGGAGATGGTGAAGACATATGGACTGGACAAGCAAAGAGGAGATGGTGAAGACATATGGACTGGACAAGCAAAGAGGAGATGGTGAAGACATATGAACTGGACAAGCAAATAGGAGATGGTGAAGACATTTGGAGAGCATGGATGATGAAGGATTACACAGAGTATTGGAGAATGACCAGGAGGCAGCCCTGGAAAGAGGTAGACCCATAACGTCCACGAAACCTGTAGGGAATGATTCCAGTCCTGGAAGACTGGAAAGGGATCTCGCTCTGGCACACTGGAAACTTACCTGGCCAAGGATATATATTATTACTATTATTATTATCATTATTACTATTATTATTATTACTATTATTATTATTATTATTATTATTATTATTATTATTATTATTATTATTAGGTATGTATATTTGCGTGTGTGGACGTATGTATATACATGTGTATGGGGGGGTTGGGCCATTTCTTTCGTCTGTTTCCTTGCGCTACCTCGCAAACGCGGGAGACAGCGACAAAGTATAATAAAAAAAAATAAAAAAATATTATTATTATTATTACTATTATTATTATTATTATTATTATCATTATTATTATTATTATTATTATCATTATCATTATCATTATCATCATTATTACTATTATAATTATTATCATCACTATTTTATCACTATCATTATTATCATTATTATCATCATTATCATTATTATCATCTATCATTATTATTATGATTATCATTATTATCATTACTATTATTATTATTATCATCATTATCATTATTATCATTATTATTATTATTATCAATAATAATATCATTATCATTATTATTATTATTATTATTATTATCATTATCATTATTATTGTTATTATAATTATTATCACTATCATTATCATCATTATTATTATCATTATTACATTCTTGTATGTGCATCTCAATGTTAAATTCAGAAGCCATTATTTCCAGAATCATTTACATTGTAAACACCACACCTGCTGTTCGTGTGGTCTCTCAGAAACCATGTTGCCATTTCCACGTAACAGTGGTTCTGTCATATATGATCTTCTGTCTAAAATTCCCTCATATATCCCTAATGCCAAATCCATTCCAGCAATTCCATATTCAAGTTTTCGTACTTCCCCACATCACCCTTATTGAATATTGAGCATATCGTCTGTCTCTTTCTACACCCCAGGTCCGTCTATATATTAATCCCATCACTGTGGTTTATCTATAACAATGTGGTTTATCTATAACAATCAGTAGTGGAAGTTTTACAATATCACAAGCGGTTTTTGAGTAGTGTGATAAGTTATTTATGAAAGTAATCTTTCCTCTACACCCTGGTCATGCTCATGCTTCTTTCCCTTTTTTAAGGCACGTCTCTTTATCATACTTTTAAATCCAGGTACCCATCTTATCGACTATCCATTAGTGGAGGATGAACAGCCGAGTTGACTGTGGACAGACTGCCGCAACCAAGATTCGAACCTATGTACGAGCGGCCCGTGAATGCGTCACGGTCAGGAACGCTAACCACTACACCACGAAGGCCCGTAATGGTGATCATTTAGCTCAAACTTATCATCATTCCTCTCTTACATCAATGACGTACCCCACGCCCCTCTTCATCACTGACCTACCCAAGCCTACTCATCAAAATCCTTGGACCACGTCTCCTCACCTTCTTCCATTATTCCTTTGCCCTTCTTTACATCAGGTCTCCTACCAGGCTGAGCAACATGGCTTCAACCTTCCTCTCACGATTCACTTAATCAACATCCAGAAGGTTCCCCACCGTCTGACCCCTCCTCCTCCCCCCCTGACGTCGTTTCTTTCCTTTGGTCTGAAAAATGAGGCCTTTGTTGTTTTTTTTGGGGCTCTTTTTCTTCTTCTTCTTCTTCTTCTTCTTCTTCTTATCCCTCGGGATAAGCGAAAGTCTGTTTTTATTTTCTGGGTCAGACTAGACGCGAGGTTTCCTTCATATTCCACTTGGGTCTTCCGCTTCATGAGGCTAGCCTAGGAGCCGGAGGTCACTACTTGATTAGAATGAACAAATATCGTGTTGGTGTTTGTAGTTGGTATATCCTTTGCTGGAGGCGTATCATTAAGTCGCCAGGTGAGCTGCAGATGGCATGCCACTTTGAAACGCCCTTTTTTTTTTCAACTACAACAAGAACACATGGATACTATTTCTGTCAAGTGTTCTATAGAATAATTGTGTTCTCATTGTGTTCCATTAACCATACTGGGTGACAAAGGCAGAGATGAGATAAGAATAACAGGTTTTGATCACCATTAAAAGAGTTTGGACTCCTGTGGATAAATGGGTGACGTGTTCTAACTTATAGCCAACGAGTGAGTACGATTCAATACTGTCCAGAGTTCAGGCCATAAACATTCCAATGCTGCTCAAGATGACTTATCCCACAAGTGCGGAAACGATTGTAGTGGTTGAGATTGAAGCCTTTCTTTCTCTTCGTCTAAGTAAAGAGTTTATGAGTCTCTCATTATGAGATTCAGTGGCCTCATAGCCAGTTTTCCCCGGTGATATTATGAGGGTCTTTCCCATCACCTTAGCCATACAATTTGTGGTTGATTGGTTCCACCCATTCGCCTATCCACATCCCTTACGTGGCCAGAAGCGACTATATATATATATATATATATATATATATATATATATATATATATATATATATATATATATATATATATATATACATGAAATGTTAGCAAAGACGACAAGGGCAACTTATTGCTATAATCAAAGCCATATCATTGTTAGTATAACCTAACCTAACCTAACCTAACCTAATCTAACCTAACCTAAGCCACGATCCTATTTCATCGACCAGGTCTTTGGTTAGGATGATCAGCTGGGTTGACTGTGGACCGACTGCCTCGACCAAGATTCGAACCTATGCGCTCGACCCCGTGCGGCCCATGAATACGTTATGGTCAGCAGTGCTACCCGCTACACCACGGAGGTCCACAGAAGTTTTGTTATTTTAAACGTTTTCTGGGCGAAAACTATTAAGAGCTGCAAAGTATAAAACTTCTTTATTTCTTTAATTAAGTTGTTTATCTGGAAAAAAGTTTTCACTACACAACTTTTGAAAAATACTTATTTAGGGAGACTAACTTTAATTCTAAGTTGGAGCTGAATCTTTTCCCATGATGATCTTTGAATCTTATTTCTAGAGATAGGAGAATATTCACTTACAAGGAGCGGTATTCATCAGAAAAATATTGACACAGAACTGACAGAAAACTTCGATGGTGTCAAAGACATGGATTGTGAAATATGTTTCGCCATCTCTATTCATCTCCAGATCTGTCATAATATTTAGACCAAATCTCTACGCATTATAAATAATATTTCGATAACCATATGTGTCTTCCCTGTACTTTACGATTATCACATATATTCTCTTGTCTGAGGACTTATTATCACTTTCTTTTCTCTCTTCCTGACCGAAAGGGACATGTGTGGGCGACTGGCATAGTATGGTAGTCAAGACAGCTGGTGTACAGGAACCATTTCATTCTGCCAGGAAGATGGCTCATATCCGCCACACCTGTTGCATTATCTTGCACTGCGGAGAAAATTTCTTTCTTTTTCTTTCTCTCTTTTTTGTTTTTAAGACAAGAGAAGCCAAACCATTCACTGCCGAGAGGGAAATGTAAGCCAGAGTGATCGCTAACCTAACCTAACCTAACCTAACCTAACTGAATCGAACATTACCATTTGCTTGGGATGGGTCATCATATCATCAAACATCTTACACTAAGATCTATTTGAAACTTATCTTCATTTGCTAAATGGTATTCATCTCATCTCAAAGCTTAAGTGCCTCGTTCTTGGCTCTATTTAAGTATATGATTAATCTAAGTAGGATTTATTCATTCTTGTAATACATTTTTGCTTGGTATTCTCAGCGGGGCAAGATTAATTTGAAATGTTGGATGAATTATATATAGAATATCGCCTTCCTCCTGCTCCTCCCTCCCCCAGGGTTGGTCGATGAACTGGGTACCAGACAACTGCTAGAGTAATATATATATATATATATATATATATATATAGCGAACATACAAACCTTCAACAGCCAGGATCGAACCCGGGACCTCTGTACCACAGGCGGGAATGCTACCGCTAGGCTATGGGCCTGGCTAATAGGAGATAACTATTCGAATACTATGTACTCGAACACCCTTCGTCTCACGTTGGTGAGCAACGGGGTCTACACCGGTTATTTCCCAACAGGCTGTGTGAACCTGTTTATCGTGTTTCATGTTCCCCGTGGACTCATAGGAATATCTTGATCACGCGCAAAATTGTGATCCTTTCCAATATATATATATATATATATATATATATATATATATATATATATATATATATATATATATATATATTTATTTATATTTATTATACTTTGTCGCTGTCTCCCGCGTTTGCGAGGTAGCGCAAGGACACAGACGAAAGAAATGCCCCCCCCCCATACACACGTATATACATACGTCCACACACGCAAATATACATACCTACACAGCTTTCCATGGTTTACCCCAGACGCTTCACATGCCTTGATTCAATCCACTGACAGCACGTCAACCCCGGTATACAACATCGCTCCAATTCACTCTATTCCTTGCCCTCCTTTCACCCTCCTGCATGTTCAGGCCCCGATCACACAAAATCTTTTTCACTCCATCTTTCCACCTCCAATTTGGTCTCCCTCTTCTCCTTGTTCCCTCCACCTCCGACACATATATCCTCTTGGTCAATCTTTCCTCACTCATCCTCTCCATGTGCCCAAACCACTTCAAAACACCCTCTTCTGCTCTCTCAACCACGCTCTTTTTATTTCCACACATCTCTCTTACCCTTACGTTACTCACTCGATCAAACCACCTCACACCACACATTGTCCTCAAACATCTCATTTCTAGCACATCCATCCTCCTGCGCACAACTCTATCCATAGCCCACGCCTCGCAACCATACAACATTGTTGGAACCACTATTCCTTCAAACATACCCATTTTTGCTTTCCGAGATAATGTTCTCGACTTCCACACATTCTTCAAGGCCCCCAGGATTTTCGCCCCCTCCCCCACCCTATGATCCACTTCCGCTTCCATGGTTCCATCTGCTGCCAGATCCACTCCCAGATATCTAAAACACTTCACTTCCTCCAGTTTTTCTCCATTCAAACTCACCTCCCAATTGACTTGACCCTCAACCCTACTGTACCTAATAACCTTGCTCTTATTCACATTTACTCTTAACTTTCTTCTTCCACACACTTTTCCAAACTCAGTCACCAGCTTCTGCAGTTTCTCACATGAATCAGCCACCAGCGCTGTATCATCAGCGAACAACAAGTGACTCACTTCCCAAGCTCTCTCATCCCCAACAGACTTCATACTTGCCCCTCTTTCCAAAACTCTTGCATTTACCTCCCTAACAACCCCATCCATAAACAAATTAAACAACCATGGAGACATCACACACCCCTGCCGCAAACCTACATTCACTGAGAACCAATCACTTTCCTCTCTTCCTACACGTACACATGCCTTACATCCTCGATAAAAACTTTTCACTGCTTCTAACAACTTTCCTCCCACACCATATATTCTTAATACCTTCCACAGAGCATCTCTATCAACTCTATCATACGCCTTCTCCAGATCCATAAATGCTACATACAAATCCATTTGCTTTTTTAAGTATTTCTCACATACATTCTTCAAAGCAAACACCTGATCCACACATCCTCTACCACTTCTGAAACCACACTGCTTTTCCGCAATCTGATGCTCTGTACATGCCTTCACCCTCTCAATCAATACCCTCCCATATAATTTACCAGGAATACTCAACAGACTTATACCTCTGTAATTTGAGCACTCACTCTTATCCCCTTTGCCTTTGTACAATGGCACTATGCACGCATTCCGCCAATCCTCAGGCACCTCACCATGAGTCATACATACATTAAATAACCTTACCAACCAGTCAACAATACAGTCACCCCCTTTTTTAATAAATTCCACTGCAATACCATCCAAACCCGCTGCCTTGCCGGCTTTCATCTTCCGCAAAGCTTTCACTACCTCTTCTCTGTTTACCAAATCATTTTCCCTAACCCTCTCAGTTTGCATATATATATATATATATATATATATATATATATATATATATATATATATATATTTTTTTTTTTTTTTTTTATACTTTGTCGCTGTCTCCCGCGTTTGCGAGGTAGCGCAAGGAAACAGACGAAAGAAATGGCCCAACCCCCCCCCCCATACACATGTACATACACACGCAAATATACATACCTACACAGCTTTCCATGGTTTACCCCAGTCGCTTCACATGCCTTGATTCACTCCACTGACAGCACGTCAACCCCTGTATACCACATCGCTCCAATTCACTCTATTCCTTGCCCTCCTTTCACCCTCCTGCATGTTCAGGCCCCGATCACACAAAATCTTTTTCACTCCATCTTTCCACCTCCAATTTGGTCTCTCTCTTCTCCTCGTTCCCTCCACCTCCGACACATATATCCTCTTGGTCAATCTTTCCTCACTCATTCTCTCCATGTGCCCAAACCATTTCAAAACACCCTCTTCTGCTCTCTCAACCACGCTCTTTTTATTTCCACACATCTCTCTTACCCTTACGTTACTTACTCGATCAAACCACCTCACACCACACATTGTCCTCAAACATCTCATTTCCAGCACATCCATCCTCCTGCGCACAACTCTATCCATAGCCCACGCCTCGCAACCATACAACATTGTTGGAACCACTATTCCTTCAAACATACCCATTTTTGCTTTCCGAGATAATGTTCTCGACTTCCACACATTTTTCAAGGCTCCCAAAATTTTCGCCCCCTCCC
The DNA here is from genome assembly GCF_036320965.1 of Panulirus ornatus. Classification (NCBI taxonomy): domain Eukaryota; kingdom Metazoa; phylum Arthropoda; class Malacostraca; order Decapoda; family Palinuridae; genus Panulirus; species Panulirus ornatus. The sequence goes on from NC_092272.1 coordinate 12,768,491, forward strand.
CCACCCTATGATCCAATTCCGCTTCCATGGTTCCATCCGCTGACAGATCCACTCCCAGATATCTAAAACACTTCACTTCCTCCAGTTTTTCTCCATTCAAACTCACCTCCCAATTGACTTGACCCTCAACCCTACTGTACCTAATAACCTTGCTCTTATTCACATTTACTCTTAACTTTCTTCTTCCACACACTTTACCAAACTCAGTCACCAGCTTCTGCAGTTTCTCACATGAATCAGCCACCAGCGCTGTATCATCAGCGAACAACAAGTGACTCACTTCCCAAGCTCTCTCATCCCCAACAGACTTCATACTTGCCCCTCTTTCCAAAACTCTTGCATTTACCTCCCTAACAACCCCATCCATAAACAAATTAAACAACCATGGAGACATCAGACACCTCTGCCGCAAACCTACATTCACTGAGAACCAATCACTTTCCTCTCTTCCTACACGTACATATATATATATATATATATATATATATATATATATATATATATATATATATATATATATATATATATATATATATATATATATTGGAAAGGATCACAATTTTTGCGGAAGATGAAAGCCGGCAAGGCAGCAGGTTTGGATGGTATTGCAGTGGAATTTATAAAAAAAAGGGGGTGACTGTATTGTTGACTGGTTGGTAAGGTTATTTAATATATGTATGACTCATGGTGAGGTGCCTGAGGATTGGCGGAATGCGTGCATAGTGCCATTGTACAAAGGCAAAGGTGATAAGAGTGTGTGCTCAAATTACAGAGGTATAAGTTTGTTGAGTATTCCTGGCAAATTATATGGGAGGGTATTGATTGAGAGGGTGAAGGCATGTACAGAGCATCAGATTGGGGAAGAGCAGTGTGGTTTCAGAAGTGGCAGAGGATGTGTGGATCAGGTGTTTGCTTTGAAGAATGTATGTGAGAAATACTTAGAAAAGCAAATGGATTTGTATGTAGCATTTATGGATCTGGAGAAGGCATATGATAGAGTTGATAGAGATGCTCTGTGGAAGGTATTAAGAATATATGGTGTGGGAGGCAAGTTGTTAGAAGCAGTGAAAAGTTTTTATCGAGGATGTAAGGCATGTGAACGTGTAGGAAGAGAGGAAAGTGATTGGTTCTCAGTGAATGTAGGTTTGCGGCAGGGGTGTGTGATGTCTCCATGGTTGTTTAATTTGTTTATGGATGGGGTTGTTAGGGAGGTGAATGCAAGAGTTTTGGAAAGAGGGGCAAGTATGAAGTCTGTTGGGGATGAGAGAGCTTGGGAAGTGAGTCAGTTGTTGTTCGCTGATGATACATCGCTGGTGGCTGATTCATGTGAGAAACTGCAGAAGCTGGTGACTGAGTTTGGTAAAGTGTGTGAAAGAAGAAAGTTAAGAGTAAATGTGAATAAGAGCAAGGTTATTAGGTACAGTAGGGTTGAGGGTCAAGTCAATTGGGAGGTGAGTTTGAATGGAGAAAAACTGGAGGAAGTGAAGTGTTTTAGATATCTGGGAGTGGATCTGGCAGCGGATGGAACCATGGAAGCGGAAGTGGATCATAGGGTGGGGGAAGGGGCGAAAATTCTGGGAGCCTTGAAGAATGTGTGGAAGTCGAGAACATTATCTCGGAAAGCAAAAATGGGTATGTTTGAAGGAATAGTGGTTCCAACAATGTTGTATGGTTGCGAGGCGTGGACTATGGATAGAGTTGTGCGCAGGAGGATGGATGTGCTGGAAATGAGATGTTTGAGGACAATGTGTGGTGTGAGGTGGTTTGATCGAGTAAGTAACGTAAGGGTAAGAGAGATGTGTGGAAATAAAAAGAGCGTGGTTGAGAGAGCAGAAGAGGGTGTTTTGAAATGGTTTGGTCACATGGAGAGAATGATTGAGGAAAGATTGACCAAGAGGATATATGTGTCGGAGGTGGAGGGAACGAGGAGAAGAGGGAGACCAAATTGGAGGTGGAAAGATGAAGTGAAAAAGATTTTGTGTGATCGGGGCCTGAACATGCAGGAGGGTGAAAGGAGGGCAAGGAATAGAGTGAATTGGAGCGATGTGGTATACCGGGGTTTGACGTGCTGTCAGTGGATTGAATCAAGGCATGTGAAGCGTCTGGGGTAAACCATGGAAAGCTGTGTAGGTATGTATATTTGCGTGTGTGGACGTATGTATATACATGTGTATGGGGGTGGGTTGGGCCATTTCTTTCGTCTGTTTCCTTGCGCTACCTCGCAAACGCGGGAGACAGCGACAAAAAATATATATATATATATATATATATATATATATATATATATATATATATATACATATATATGTGTGAGTGTGTGTGTGTGTGTGTGTGTGTCTACTGTTAATGAGACAGCCTTGATTAGGGCGTTCACTTGCCCGTGTTGTCTAAGCCAACACGAGAGAGAGAGAGAGAGAGAGAGAGAGAGAGAGAGAGAGAGAGAGAGAGAGAGAGAGAGAGAGAGAGAGAGTCTCAAAGCAGTCGACACTTCCCGAGAATTATGTTGTTTTATTTATTCATTTTCTTTTTTGTTTTTTGTTACCGCTGAAGTGTTGTGAGCCTCTCATTTGAGTGGGACTTGCTGAAGTGTAGTGAGCCTCTCATTTGAGTGGGACTTGCTGAAGTGTTGTGAGTCTCCACCTTGAGTGGGACTTGCTGAAGTGTTGTGAGTCTCTACCTTCAGTGGGACTTGCTGAAGTGTTGTGATTCTCAACCTTGAGTGGGACTTGCTGAAGTGTTGTGAGTCTACCTTGAGTGGGACTTGCTGAAGTGTTGTGAGTCTCTATCTTGAGTGGGACTTGCTGAAGTGTTGTGAGTCTCTATCTTGAGTGGGACTTGCTGAAGTGTTGTGAGTCTCAACCTTGAGTGGGACTTGCTGAAGTGTTGTGAGTCTCTATCTTGAGTGGGACTTGCTGAAGTGTTGTGAGTCTCAACCTTGAGTGGGACTTACTGAAGCGTTGTGAGTCTCTATCTTGAGTGGGACTTGCTGAAGTGTTGTGAGTCTCAACCTTGAGTGGGACTTGCTGAAGTGTTGTGAGTCTCTACCTTGAGTGGGACTTGCTGAAGTGTTGTGAGTCTACCTTGAGTGGGACTTGCTGAAGTGTTGTGAGTCTCTATCTTGAGTGGGACTTGCTGAAGTGTTGTGAGTCTCAACCTTGAGTGGGACTTGCTGAAGCGTTGTGAGTCTCTATCTTGAGTGGGACTTGCTGAAGTGTTGTGAGTCTCAACCTTGAGTGGGACTTGCTGAAGTGTTGTGAGTCTCTAGCTTGAGTGGGACTTGCTGAAGTGTTGTGTGTCTCAACCTTGAGTGGGACTTGCTGAAGTGTTGTGAGTCCCTATCTTGAGTGGAACTTGCTGAAGTGTTGTGAGTCTACCTTGAGTGGGACTTGCTGAAGTGTTGTGAGTCTACCTTGAGTGGGACTTGCTGAAGTGTTGTGAGTCTACCTTGAGTGGGACTTGCTGAAGTGTTGTGAGTCCCTATCTTGAGTGGGACTTGCTGAAGTGTTGTGATTCTCAACCTTGAGTGGGACTTGCTGAAGCGTTGTGAGTCTCAACCTTGAGTGGGACTTGCTGAAGTGTTGTGTGTCTCTACCTTGAGTGGGACTTACTGAAGTGTTGTGAGTCTCAACCTTGAGTGGGACTTGCTGAAGTGTTGTGAGTCTCTAGCTTGAGTGGGACTTGCTGAAGTGCTGTGTGTCTCAACCTTGAGTGGGACTTGCTGAAGTGTTGTGAGTCCCTATCTTGAGTGGAACTTGCTGAAGTGTTGTGAGTCTCAACCTTGAGTGGGACTTGCTGAAGTGTTGTGAGTCTTTACCTCGAGTGGGACTTGAGTTCCAGCCTTCGTCTTTGTCTGATAATAGTGTGGAGGACGACTTCATGGGCAAGACTTCCTTGCTTTCAGTGATCCTTCTTTGCTTTCGACTACATGTTGTCCTCCCTCTCTCTCTCTCTCTCTCTCTCTCTCTCTCTCTCTCTCTCACACACACACACACACACACACACATACAAACACACATCTTCTTTCCCCTTGCTCCTCTAGAAGCAGGTTTTCTTCTTCTTCTTCTTTGAAATACGAGAGGAAAAGGAAAAATTTACCTTTTTTTTTATAGGCCATATCCTTCGTTTTAAGAGCGTGTTCTCCTGGTGGGAGCATTCCTTTAGCTTTTGCGGTAAGTTGGGGGCTTCAATATTGATCGTCTGCGGCGTTCGTGACCTACAAAGTTGGTTGTGAATGCTGAGTGATGGTTGGGTGGGGGAATTTGGGGCTCAGGGGTGGCTATGGTTGGGTGATAGAAATTCAAGTGTTTGAGTTGGTCATATCAAACTTATGAGCCACACATGACTGAAGGTATTATCATTGTGAGCCTCCCTGTAGGTGATGTCACACACACACATATACACACAGGAGTCTCCTTGGCGTAGTGGTCAGTACCGTCTTACTCGCATGGGTTCGAATCCTGGGCATGGCAATTGGCTTACACCCAATCCTTGGGGTTCATCATCCCCACAGGATTGGGTGATAGACAGGTGCCTAGCTTAGGCAAGTGTGAATAGTCTATGATGGTCCAGTGTTTGACTTATAAGCCTAAAGCTAATAATCCAATCTAGGCCTCTGGAGAGCCTTTGACACGGTCTTTCATCTAAGGGCGGATTATGAAGTTCAAGCCAAGATGGGAATAAGGGACAAACACCTTTGCTGGACAGAGAATACCACCTAAATGGAAAGGAGCAAAAGACGCAAGTTAGAGGTATAAATTCTCAAAATGGGCTAAGGTTAAGAGTGCCCCAGGCTTCGGTCTTGGGCCCACTGCTATTCTTGGCGTGTGGAATGATTAGCCTGAAGGTCTAGACTCGTACCTAAACACGATAGTGGGTTAGGCCAAGCTCATGAGAGAAGATAAGGAATGGAAACGATTGCATCTGCCTTACAAAAGGGATCTAGATAAACTCTTATAGTTAGTTTGATAAATAATTGATAAAATTCGCTCCATGTATGTACAAGATAAGATGAGGATGGGACTCAGCGAAAGAAGGCCACGGTATGAGTGTGATGTTGTGGGAACTGAACAGCAGGAACAGACATGCGAAAGACTTATAGGAGTAAGCATTATACCAAATCTGTCGCCAACACTACACACAGAGGGATTCATGAAAGAGCAACTGCCAAATGCTTTTGTGAGCAATTATGAAAATCTCATTCAAGCACATGATGAAGGACATGTTTGATTTGCTATTCACAACATATAGTAAGCCAAAGCTGGATTAAGCTTCTCAGATCTGGCCACCGTACCTAAAGAAACACAAGGATACAATAAAGATGGTCGAGAGAAGAGCAAATAAGATACCACCTCATTAAGAGAACCGAACTGCCATGGAATGCTGAGGGTTACACAGCTGGCCACCTTGGAGGAGAGACGAGATAGGAGTGACCTGAGAACTGCTTTCAAGTTCTAAAATGCACTGGATGACATTGTTAACAAACACTTCTCTATGAGTGTAGTACCAGAATTACCAGAGGCCATGATTAAGAGCTAAGAGTGAAGATGGTTAGGAAGGATATGAAGAGATGATGATTTAGTGTAAGGGAAGGAGGGAGGGTGACGGATGGCTGGAATGGTCTAAACAAGGAGACAGCACACGCTAGCAACTTACAATGATGTAAAAGTCTTTTTCATCGAGAATAAAAGTGTTACAGTTTGGGGCCACACGAATGTCACATACAAATAGGCGATTTCAAATTGGTAATGACAAACATACATACACACGTACTCCATGGTGTAGTAGTTATCATTACTGACCATGAGTCAGCACGGGCCAGCCCTGGGTCGGACTCACGTGGGTTCGAGTTCTGGGCGCAGCAACCGGCCTACAACCAGCCCAAGTGTCCATCCTCACCTCTGGGCTGGTCGATAAATGGGTACATGGCTTAGGTTAGTGTGTGTGTGTGTGTGTGTGTGTGTACATGTGTGTGTGTGTGTGTGTGTGTGTGTGTGTGTGTGTGTGTCTGTGTGTGTACGTGTGTGTGTGTGTGTGTGTGTATGTGTGTGTGTGTACGTGTGTGTGTGTGTGTGTGTGTGTGTGTGTGTGTGTGTGTAAAGACTTGGTACATATATGCAAGTAAGAGACGGGGCCACACGAGTGTGTAACTCTCTCCCTGCAACGTACAAAGAGATATTACTCTCTCTCTCTCTCTCTCTCTCTCTCTCTCTCTCTCTCTCTCTCTCTCTCTCTCTCTCCCTCTTTCTCTCTTTATCTATCTGTCTCTCTCTCTCTCTCACACACTCACACATACTCACACATATACAAACACACACACACACACACACGTACACACACACACACACACACACACACACACACACACACACACACACACGTACACACACACACACACACACACACACACACACACACATGTATAGACGACAAAAATGCTCCCCTACCATCAAACTGGTGCAAGAATGAAGCCACATATGTGAAAGAGAGAGACAAAAAAAAAAGTGGAATGGAAAACTGACCAAAAAAAGTTCAAAAGGTTATACGACAGGAAAGAATTGGGTGGTCAGAGTGCTTCACGTCCCCCCCTCATATAGCATAAAGGAATGATCAAACGTCCATCTCTCTCTTTAATATATATATATATATATATATATATATATATATATATATATATATATATATATATATATATATATATATATATATATATGTGTGTGTGTGTGTGTGTGTGTGTGTATGTGTGTGTGTGTGTGTGTGTGTGTATGTGTATGTGTGTGTGTGCAGTCACCTTTCGCGAGGCTGTATCACTGGATGCACAGTCTCGTCAAAGGAATCTTACTCCCTGCTACTGAAAGAAGCGCAGCTTTAGGAATGCAGAAGCCTTTAGAGAAAGAATTCCTGGGGTATCCACCAGAGATTTTGCATATTCATTGGTCCTAAATATATATACATATATATACATATAGGGACAATCACATGTTTACCAAATGGCGTCCTAGCTTCATCTCTTCTATGTATATCAACTGACTGTTATATTTCTCTCTTGTGTCTCACCTGATGTGATTAATACACGGAAGTGCACTTGGGAACTTTTCGTGTTTCATTTTCCCCGTGGACTCATAGGAATATATATATATATATATATATATATACGAACAAAGTGCATATGAACGCGCACCTTCATAGAACATACAAACCTGCAACACGCAGGATCGAACCCGGGATCCCTGTGCAACAGGCGGGAGCGCTACCGCTAGGCTATGATCGCCCCTAATAGGGAAATGACCATTCGAATACTATGTACTCGAATACCCTTCGTCTCACGTTGGTGAGCAACGGGGTTAGTATGTTCTATAAGGGTGCACGTTCATATGCACTTTGTCCGTATTCATATACCTCCGCGTTGTACAGTTAGGTTCGGTAAAATGCTGTCTGCTGGCTGTGTGAGCCTGATGGGAAATGACCGGTGTAGACCCCGTTGCTCACCAACATGAGGCGAAGGGTATTCGAGTACATAGTATTCGAATAGTCATTTCACTATTAGTGGCGATCATAGCCTAGCGGTAGCGCTCCCGCCTGTTGCACAAGGATCCCGGGTTCGATCCTGGCTGTTGGAGGTTTGGATGATATATATATATATATATATATATATATATATATATGATTCTCTGTACTTTCTACTCGTTTGATGTTTCCCGTGTTAGCTAAGTAGCGCCAGGAACAGACGAAGAAATAGATTTTCTCCACCCACACCTACTCTAACAGTTACGTATAAAGTAAGAAGGAAAGAATAAAGAAAGAAGGAAGGAAAGAAGGAAGGAAGGAATGAAGCTTCACTGCTTGAGGGAAGGAGGAGAGGAGATACCATATCGGTCATCCTAATGCGGGACCTGAATTGAGTTTGAAGATAAACCAATAGCAGATCTGTGCGCCACAATGCAACCCTTGTGGCAAGAAAGTGGATCCCCCTAATTACGGTTGGTATTATGCATTCATATCAGCTGGGAGGAGCGGGTGGCCATAGAGATATTATGTGTGGTGGCAGTGGCTGGGGCTACGCGCATGTCATTGATCCCATCCCTGGTGAGAGAGAGGGAGTTTCTGAAGGACTCAGTGAGGAAAGCACAAACTCAGAACTAACTTAGATGACTTCGAGAAAAGTGGGACTAATTACTCACAAGGAAAATAAATATATGAGAACTTTAAATTGGTTAAAAAAAAATGGCTCAGATTCTTGAGAATTTTTGAGAATTTATGAGACTACAGGTGTGAGGTAGAAAAGATCATAAGGCTAAGTAGAAACGAATTTGATGTGATAAATAATCCTTATATGCTATAAATGATTGACAGGATTTCTTCAAAAAAAAAAGTTACACAAAGAAAATGGAATGATACTGCTAAAGAAAGAACATGGGGATGATATTGGGGTGACTACAAGAAATGGCCTCACTTCCTAAGAACTCCCTTCAGTCCTGTTTTTATATTTGAAAGGTGTTCTACGCATACCTGAACCACAAGACTGTCTTACAAATAAAGATGACGAAGAATGAAAGGTGACTGATATTTTCTATAGCAACGATGGACTGATATTATCAATTTCATTAACATAAACTAAATTCTATTAGTTTCCATGACCTAATCTGAGAGGTGAGATAGCATTTCATATATTTCTCATAACCTCACAATTTAACAGCAATATTCAACACTGTATATCATGATGTAGTAATCATTTAAGACTAACATGGGACTTCTATAGCAGTGATCAGAGAACACTTGTGGATAACATTATACATCTACAACAGTAAACACAGAACACTCATGGCTAACATGTTACATCTATAGCAGTGAACAGAGAACATTCGTGGATAACATGGCATATCTATAGCAGTGAACAGAGAACACTCGTGGATAACATGGCACATCTATAGCAGTGAACAGAGAACATCGTGGCTAATATGGTACATCTATAGCAGTGAACACGGAACACTTATGGCTAACACCGAACATCCAATGCAGTTATCATAGTGGGAGGGGGGGTGAAGGTTGAGTGACCGTGTTGCTTGATGAAAATGCTACCTGTTTAATGAACCATGTTCATCTAAAGGGGAGCATATTGCTCGTTAAATGAACATGGACCACTTAATGAGCACGGAGGCCTGGCATTCTAGATAATGAACTAGGAGCTGAGCAGTGTGTCATAACGTCCAGGCCAGAGGTTTAATTTCAGAATATACAGCATGCCTCCCGGGTGACGATGGAATGTCACAGCGCAATTAACTTTCTCAAGAATTACGGGGGATCGCAACTTAGATATGATTATGAGTTAATTTTCCATGATTATCTTAATCATTATTTATATTTTTGTTAGCCCGGGCAACTGAATGCCTTAATCAAGGACTTTTCATCAAGAATATATGGGGAGGTGATAACAAGTAGTGGGGATGTGAGGAGATGGAGTGAGTATTTTGAAGGTTTGTTGAATGCGTTTGATGATAGAGTGGCAGATATAGGGTGTTTTGGTCGAGGTGGTGTGCAAAGTAAGAGGGTTAGGGAGAATGATTTGGTAAACAGAGAAGAGGTAGTAAAAGCTTTGCGGAAGATGAAAGCCGGCAATGCAGGGAGTTTGGTGGTATTGCAGTGGAATTTATCAAAAAGGGGGTGACTGTGTTGTTGACTTGGTGGTAAGGATATTTGATGTATGTGTGATTCAGAGTGAGGTGCCTGAGGATTGGCGGAATGCGTGCATAGTGCCATTGTACAAAAGCAAAGGGGATAAGGGTGAGTGCTCAAATTACAGAGGTATAAGTTTGTTGAGTATTCCTGAGAAATTATACGGGAGGGTAATGATTGAGAGGGTGAAGGCATGTACAGAGCATCAGATTGGGGAAGAGCAGTGTGGTTTCAGAAGTGGTAGAGGATGTGTGGATCAGGTGTTTGCTTTGAAGAATGTATGTGAGAAATATTTAGAAAAACAAATGTATTTGTATGTAGCATTTATGGATCTGGAGAAGGCATATGATAGAGTTGGTAAAGATGCTCTGCGGAAGGTATTCAGATTATATGGTGTGGGAGGCAAATTGCTAGAAGCAGTGAAAACTATTTATCGAGGATGTAAGGCATGTGTACGAGTAGGAAAAGAGGAAAGTGATTGGTTCTCAGTGAATGTCGGTTTGCGGCAGGGGTGCGTGATGTCTCCATGGTTGTTTGATTTATGGATGGGGTTGTTAGGGAGGTGAATGCAAGAGTTTTGGAGAGAGGGGCAAGTATGCAGTCTGTTGTGGATGAGAGGGCTTGGGAAGTGAGTCAGTTGTTGTTCGCTGATGATACAGCGCTGGTGGCTGATTCGTGTGAGAAACTGCAGAAACTGGTGACTGAGGTTGGTAAATTGCGTGTAAGAAGAAAGCTGAAAGTAAATGTAAATAAGAGCAAGGTTATTAGGTATAGTAGGGTTGGGGGACAAGTCAATTGGGAGGTAAGTTTGAATGGAGAAAAACTGGAGGAAGAGAAGTGTTTTAGATATCTGGGAGTGGATTTGGCAGCGGATGGAACCATGGAAGCGGAAGTGAGTCACAGGATGGGGGAGGGGGCGAGAATTCTGGGAGCGTTGAAAAATGTGTGGAAGGCGAGAACATTATCTCGGAAAGCAAAAATAGGTATGTTTGATGGAATAGTGGTACCAACAATGTTATATGGTTGCAAGGCGAGGGCTATAGATAGAGTTGTGCGAAGGAGGGTGGATGTGTTGGAAATGAGGTGTTTGAGGACAATATGTGGTGTGAGGTGGTTTGATCGAGTAAGCAATGAAAGGGTATGACAGATGTGTGGTAATAAAAAGAGTGTGGCTGAGAGAGCAGAAGAGGGTGTTTTGAAATGGTTTGGTCACATGGAGAGAATGAGTGAGGAAAGATTGACCAAGAGGATACATGTGTCAGAGGTGGAGGGAACGAGGAGAAGTGGGAGACCAAATTGGAGGTGGAAGGACGGAGTGAAAAAGTTTTTGAGAGATCGGGGCCTGAACATGCAGGAGGGTGAAAGGCGTGCAAGGAACAGAGTGAATTGGAACGATGTGGTATACCGGGGTCGACGTGCTGTGAATGGATTGAACCAGGGCATGTGAAGCGTCTGGGTTAAACCATGGAAAGTTTTGTCGAGCATTGATGTGAAAAGGAAGCTGTGATTTCGGTGCATTGTACATGACTGCTAGAGACTGAGTGTGAACGAATGTAGCCTTTGTTGTCTTTTCATAGCGCTACCTCGCGCACATGATGGGGGAGGGGGTTGTTATTTCATATGTGGCGGGGTGGCGATGGGAATGAATAAAGGCAGACAGTATGAATTATGTACATGTGTATATATGTATATGTTTGTGTGTGTATATATATACGTAGAGATGTATAGGTATGTATATTTGTGTGTGGACGTATGTGTATATATATGTGAATGTGGGTGAGTTGGGCCATTCTTTCGTCTGTTTCCTTGCGCTACCTCGCTAACGCAGGAGACAACGACAAAGCAAAATCAATAAGATAAATAAATGTAGATATATATGTTGGAAAGGATCAGTTTAGCGCGTGATGAAATATATTCCTATGTCTCTTCGTTGTATATCAACTGACTTATGTTTCTTTCTTGTATCTGCCCTGATGATGTGATTATTACATGAAAGTGCACTTGGGAATTTCTCGTGTTTCATTTCCCCGTGGACTCCAAAGAACACATATATACATACATATATATATATATATATATATATATATATATATATATATATATATATATATATATATATATATCTTACTTGATCACCGTTATCTGTATTAGCGAGGTAGCGCTAGATATATACGAAGAAAGGCCCCATTTGCCTACATCTATTTTCTAGCTGTATTGTGCAATGCAGATAGCCCCTACCTAGAAAGAGGCCTAACAAGCCCTTCACATGCCCTAGCTCAGTCGATTGACGTCACGTCCACCCATGTATATCACATCGTTCCAATTCACTCTGTCTTGTGCACGCCTTTCACCCACGTACATGTCAAAAGCCCGCTCCCTCAAAATCTTTTTCACTCCATCCTTTCACCTCCAATTTGGTCTCCCACTTCTCCTCGTTCCCTCCACCTCTGACACATATATCTATCCTCTTTGTCAATCTTTCCTCACTCATTCTCTCCATGTCACCAAACCATTTCAAAACACCCTCTTCTGCTCTCTCAACCACACTCTTTTTATTGCCACACATCTCTCTTACCCTATTATTACTTACTCGATCAACCCATCTCACACCACATATTGTCCTCAAACATCTCATTTCCAGCACATCCATCCTCCTGCGCACAACTCTATCCATAGCCCACGCCTCGCAACCATACAACATTGTTGGAACCACTATTCCTTCAAACATACCCATTTTCGTCGTTCTAGATATTGACTTGTCTTTCCAAACAGTCCTCAATGCTCCAAGATCCTTTCTCTCCCCTTCACCCACTCTCTGACTCATTTCTAATTATATCTCCCTTCATGTCCACTCTTAGGTGGATATGGAAAAGGGAAAGTGGATTACGTTTCTACAAGGACAGCGTGGTATACAGTACACCGTGTTCTGGGTGTCCGACCACAAATTCTGGGTAAAAACAAGGCGAAGTTTTCGTAAAAGGATCGGACGAAGTTAAAGCTGACATACGTCATCATAGGACATCGAATACCTTTGTTGTCCACATAGACAAGCACGGACGCGCGGATGAAGTAATTAAAAGTCGTGAGGGCTTTATACGTTGGGTCCGACAAGCGGCAAAAAAAAAGAGGAGAAAAAAAAAACGACGGTGGCAGAAAGCAGGGGAACACGGCTGTGGAATGAGAAACACGGCTGGCAGAGGATAAGGAACGCGGAGCGGTGTCAGGCCAGGGAACACTATCATCTGAGGCTACACAGACGTGCCTGAAGAAGGTTTTTGAGCCACGAGCGCAAATGTTAGAAGAATAAAACTCAAAAGTTCTTCCCTGTGTTTATGCACCACCCTAATTTACACACACACACACACACACACACACATACACACACACACACTCACACACACACACACACACACACACATACACACACACACACACACACACACACACACACACACACACACACATATATATATATATATATATATATATATATATATATATATATATATATATATATATATATATATATATATATATATATATATGGAGGGATGTCTGATCATTATATTGTGGAAGCAAAGGTGAAGATTTGTGGGGGTTTTCAGAAAAGAAGAGAGAATGTTGGGGTGAAGAGAGTGGTGAGAGTAAGTGAGCTTGGGAAGGAGACTTGTGTGAGGAAGTACCAGGAGAGACAGAGTACAGAATGGAAAAAGGTGAGAACAAAGGAGGTAAGGGGAGTGGGGGAGGAATGGGATGCATTTAGGGAAGCAGTGATGGCTTGCGCAAAAGATGCTTGTGCCATGAGAAGCGTGGGAGGTGGGTTGATTAGAAAAGGTAGTGAGTGGTGGGATGAAGAAGTAAGATTATTAGTGAAAGAGAAGAGAGAGGCATTTGAACGATTTTTGCAGGGAAAAAATGCAATTGAGTGGGAGATGTATAAAAGAAAGAGGCAGGAGGTCAAGAGAAAGGTGCAAGAGGTGAAAAAGAGGGCAAATGAGAGTTGGGGTGAGAGAGTATCATTAAATTTCAGGGAGAATAAAAAGATGTTTTGGAAGGAGGTAAATAAGGTGCGTAAGACAAGGGAGCAAATGGGAACTTCAGTGAAGGGGGCTAATGGGGAGGTGATAACAAGTAGTGGTGATGTGAGAAGGAGATGGAGTGAGTATTTTGAAGGTTTCTTGAATGTGTTTGATGATAGAGTGGCAGATATAGGGTGTTTTGGTCGAGGTGGTGTGCAAAGTGAGAGGGTTAGGGAAAATGATTTGGTAAATAGAGAAGAGGTAGTGAAAGCTTTACGGAAGATGAAGGCCGGCAAAAACGCCGGGTTTGGATGGTATTGCAGTGGAATTTATTAAGGGGGGGGGACTATGTTGTTGACTGGTTGGTAAGGTTATTTAGTGTGTGTATGATTCATGGTGAGGTGCCTGAGGATTGGCGGAATGCGTGCATAGTGCAATTGTACAAAGGCAAAGGGGATAAGAGTGAGTGCTCAAATTACAGAGGTATAAGTTTGTTGAGTATTCCTGTTAATTATATGGGAGGGTGTTGATTGAGAGGGTGAAGGCATGTACAGAGCATCAGATTGGGGAAGAGCAGTGTGGTTTCAGAAGTGGTAGAGGATGTGTGGATCAGGTGTTTGCTTTGAAAAATGTATGCGAAAAATACTTAGAAAAACAAATGGATTTGTATGTAGCACTTATGGATCTGGAGAAGGCATATGATAGAGTTGATAGAGATGCTCTGTGGAAGGTATTAAGAATATATGGTGTGGGAGGCAAGTTGTTAGAAGCAGTGAAAAGTTTTTATCGAGGATGTAAGGCATGTGTACGTGTAGGAAGAGAGGAGAGTGATTGGTTCTCAGTGAATGTAGGTTTGCGGCAGGGGTGTGTGATGTCTCCATGGTTGTTTAATTTGTTTATGGATGGGGTTGTTAGGGAGGTGAATGCAAGAGTTTTGGAAAGAGGGGCAAGTATGCAGTCTGTTGTGGATGAGAGAGCTTGGGATGTGAGTCAGTTGTTGTTCGCTGATGATACAGCGCTGGTGGCTAATTCATTTAAGAAACTGCAGAAGCTGGTGACTGAGTTTGGTAAAGTGTGTGAAAGAAGAAAGTTAAGAGTAAATGTGAATAAGAGCAAGGTTATTAGGTACAGTAGGGTTGAGGGTCAAGTCAACTGGGAGGTAAGTTTGAATGGAGAAAAGCTGTAGGAAGTGAAGTGTTTTAGATATCTGGGAGTGGATCTGGTAGCGGATGGAACCATGGAAGCGGAAGTGAATCATAGGGTGGGGGAGGGGCGAAAATTTTGGGAGCCTTGAAGAATGTTTGGAAATCGAGAACATTATCTCGGAAAGCAAAAATGGGTATGTTTGAAGGAATAGTGGTTCCAACAATGTTGTATGGTTGCGAGGAGTGGGCTATGGATAGAGTTGTGCGCAGGAGGGTGGATGTGCTGGAAATGAGATGTTTGAGGACAATATGTGGTGTGAGGTGGTTTGATCGAGTAAATAATGTAAGGGTGAGAGAGATGTGTGGAAATGAAAAGAGTGTGGTTGAGAGAGCAGAAGAGGGTGTTTTGAAATGGTTTGGTCACATGGAGAGAATGAGTGGGGAAAGATTGACCAAGAGGATATATGGGTCAGAGGTGGAGGGAACGAGGAGAAGTGGGAGATCAAATTGGAGGTGGAAAGATGGAGTGAAAAAGAATTTGAGTCATCGGGGCCTGAACATGCAGGAGGGTGAAAGGCGTGCAAGGAATAGAGTGAATTGGAACGATGTGGTATACCGGGGTCGACGTGCTGTCGATGGATTGAACCAGGGCATGTGAAGCGTCTGGGGTAAACCATGCAAAGTGTGTGGGGCCTGGATGTGGAAAGGGAGCTGTGGTTTCGGTGCATTATAACATGGCAGCTAGAGACTGAGTGTGAACGAATGGGGCCTTTGGTGTTTTTCCTAGCGCTACCTCGCACACATGAGGGAGGAGAGGGTTGTTATTCCATGTGTGGCGAGGTGGCGATCGGAACAAATAAAGGCAGACAGTATGAATTATGTATATGTGTATATATGTATATGTCTGTGTGTGTATATATATGTGTACATTGAGATGTATAGGTATGTATATTGTGCATGTGTGGACATGTATGTATATACATGTGTATGTGGGCGGGTTGGGCCATTCTTTTGTCTGTTTCCTTGCGCTACCTCGCTAACGCGGGAGACAGCGACAAAGCAAAATAAATAAATAAATAATAAATATATATATATATATATATATATATATATATATATATATATATATATATATATATTTTTTTTTTTTTTTTCCTTATTTTTTTTGCTTTGTCGCTGTCTCCCGCGTTTGCGAGGTAGCGCAAGGAAACAGACGAAAGAAATGGCCCAACCCACC
Source organism: Panulirus ornatus (assembly GCF_036320965.1). NCBI lineage: Eukaryota > Metazoa > Arthropoda > Malacostraca > Decapoda > Palinuridae > Panulirus > Panulirus ornatus. The sequence goes on from NC_092272.1 coordinate 12,784,561, forward strand.
CCCATACACATGTATATACATACGTCCACACACGCAAATATACATACCTACACAGCTTTCCATGGTTTACGCCAGACGCTTCACATGCCCTGATTCAATCCACTGACAGCACGTCAAACCCGGTATACCAGATCGATCCAATTCACTCTATTCCTTGCCCTCCTTTCACCCTCCTGCATGTTCAGGCCCCGATCACACAAAATCTTTTTCACTCAATCTTTCCACCTCCAATTTGGTCTCCCTCTTTTCCTCGTTCCCTCCACCTCCGACACATATATCCTCTTGGTCAATCTTTCCTCACTCATTCTCTCCATGTGCCCAAACCATTTCAAAACACCCTCTTCTGCTCTCTCAACCACGCTCTTTTTATTTCCACACATCTCTCTTACCCTTACGTTACTTACTCGATCAAACCACCTCACACCACACATTGTCCTCAAACATCTCATTTCCAGCACATCCACCCTCCTGCGCACATCTCTATCCATAGCCCACGCCTCGCAACCATACAACATTGTTGGAATCACTATTCCTCCAAACATACCCACCCTTGCTTTCCGAGATAATGTTCTCGCCTTCCACACATTCTTCAAGGCTCCCAGAACCTTCGCCCACACCCCCCCCACCCTATGATCCACTTCCGCTTCCATGGTTCCATCCGCTGCCAGATCCACTCCCAGATATCTAAAACACTCCACTTCCTCCAGTTTTTCTCCATTCAAACTCACCTCCCAATTGACTTGACCCTCAACCCTACTGTACCCAACAACCTTGCTCCCATTCACATCTACTCTCAACTTTCTTCTTTCACACACTTTACCAAACTCAGTCACCAGCTTCTGCAGTTTCTCACATGAACCAGCCAACAGCGCTGCATCATCAGCGAACAACAACTGACTCACTTCCCAAGCTCTCTCATCCCCAACAGACTTGACACTTGCCCCTCTTTCCAAAACTCTTGCATTCACCTCCCGAACAACCCCATCCATAAACAAATTAAACAACCATGGAGACATCACACACCCCTGCCGCAAACCTACATTCACTGAGAATCAATCACTTTCCTCTCTTCCTACACGCACACATGCCCCACATCCTCGATAAAAACTTTTCACTGCTTCTAACAACTTGCCTCCCACACCACATATTCTTAATACCTTCCACAGAGCATCTCTATCAACTCTATCATATGCCTTCTCCAGATCCACAAATGCCACATACAAATCCACCTGCTTTTCTAAGTATTTCTCACATACATTCTTCAAAGCAAACACCTGATCCGCACATCCTCTACCACTTCCGAAACCACATCGCTCCTCCCCAATCTGATGCTCTGTACATGCCTTCACCCTCCCAATCAACATCCTCCCACACAACCCACCAGGAATACTCAACAAACTTATACCTCTGTAATTTGAGCACTCACTCCCATCCCCTCTGCCCCCGTACAATGGCACCACGCACGCACTCCGCCAATCCTCAGGCACCTCACCATGAGTCACACATAGAGCAAATAACCCCATCAACCAGTCAACAACACAGTCACCCTCTTTTTTAATAAATTCCACTGCAACACCATCCAAACCTGCTGCCTTGCCGGCTTTCATCTTCCGCAAAGCTTTCACTACCTCTTCTCTGTTTACCAAATCATTTTCCCTAACCCTCTCACTTTGCACACCACCTCGACCAAAACACCCTATATCTGCCACTCTATCATCAAACACACCCAACAAACCTTCAAAATACTCACTCCATCTCCTTCTCACATCACCACTACTTGTTATCACCTCCCCATTTGCGCCCTTCACTGAAGTTCCCATTTGCTCCCTTGTCTTACGCGCTTTATTTACCTCCTTCCAGAACATCTTTTTATTCTCCCTGAAATTTAATGATACTCTCTCACCCCAACTCTCATTTGCCCTTTTTTTCACCTCTTGCACCTTTCTCTTGACCTCCTGTCTTTTTCTTTTATACATCTCCCACTCAATTGCATTTTTTCCCTGCAAAAATCCTCCAAATGCCTCTCTCTTCTCTTTCACTAATACTCTTACTTCTTCATCCCACCACTCACTACCTTTTCTAATCAACCCACCTCCCACTCTTCTCATGCCACAAGCATCTTTTGCACAATCCATCACTGATTCCCTAAATACATCCCATTCCTCCCCCACTCCCCTTACTTCCATTGTTCTCACCTTTTTCCATTCTGTACTCAGTCTCTCCTGGTACTTCCTCACACAAGTCTCCTTCCCAAGCTCACTTACTCTCACCACCCTCTTCACCCCAACATTCACTCTTCTTTTCTGAAAACCCATACAAATCTTCACCTTAGCCTCCACAAGATAATGATCAGACATCCCTCCAGTTGCACCTCTCAGCACATTAACATCCAAAAGTCTCTCTTTCGCGCGCCTGTCAATTAACACCTAATCCAATAACGCTCTCTGGCCATCTCTCCTACTTACATAAGTATACTTATGTATATCTCGCTTTTTAAACCAGGTATTCCCAATCATCAGTCCTTTTTCAGCACATAAATCTACAAGCTCTTCACCATTTCCATTTACAACACTGAACACCCCATGTATACCAGTTATTCCCTCAACTGCCACATTACTCACCTTTGCATTCAAATCACCCATCACTATAACCCGGTCTCGTGCATCAAAACCACTAACACACTCATTCAGCTGCTCCCAAAACACTTTCCTCTCATGATCTTTTTTCTCATGCCCAGGTGCATATGCACCAATAATTACCCATCTCTCTCCATCAACTTTCAGTTTTACCCATATTAATCGAGAATTTACTTTCTTACATTCTATCACATGCTCCCACAACTCCTGTTTCAGGAGTATTGCTACTCCTTCCCTTGCTCTTGTCTTCTCACTAACCCCTGACTTTACTCCCAAGACATTCCCAAACAACTCTTCCCCTTTACCCTGAGCTTCGTTTCACTCAGAGCCAAAACATCCAGGTTCCTTTCCTCAAACATACTACCTATCTCTCCTTTTTTCACATCTTGGTTACATCCACACACATTTAGGCACCCCAATCTGAGCCTTCGAGGAGGATGAGCACTCCCCGCGTGACTCCTTCTTCTGTTTCCCATTTTAGAAAGTTGAAAAAAAAAAAAATACAAGGAGGGGAGGATTTCTGGCCCCCCGCTCCCGTCCCCTCCAGTCGCCCTCTACGACACGCGACATATATATATATATATATATATATATATATATATACATACATATATATATATATATATATATATATATATATATATATATATATATATATATATATATATATATATATATATATATATTATCCCTGGGGATAGGCGAGAAAGAATACTTCCCACGTATTCCCTGCGTGTTGT